>NC_056728.1:296723648-296878648 GCF_019279795.1 Protopterus annectens
AAATTTGACAAATGTTAGTCGGCCCAGACAGGACTTCATTCCCTCCTTGGTAGTTGGCTTGGGTGCTTGAGAAATTGCTACCTTCCTATCGTCGTGTAATGTTCTACCCTACTTGGATACCACATATCCCAGGTACTTGACCTGTATTCTCTGTAGTTGCAATTTATGCTTGCTTAATTTATGTCCCTGTTCTGCTGAATATCTCAATAATGCTATTGTATCTTCCATACATTGCTGCTGGGTAGGGGCCGCAAGCAGAATATCATCCGCATAAAGTAGAACTTGACTGGCCCCGGGTGGAGTAAACACCGGAATGTAGCTAGCCATCTCCTGTGCGAATATCGTTGTACTTTCACAGTATCCCTGCGATAGCCGGGTATGGCTGTATCTGTTACCCTGAATGTAAATGCAAAGCAATACGGACTATCTGGATGTATAGGTATTGCAAAGGAAGCATAGCTTATATGTACCACGGTAAGATACTTCTGTGGCGTGTTCATAGCATTCAATATTGTGTGTGGGTCTGGCACCATCGGTACCCTAGGTATTATTACATGATTTACAGCTTGTAAATCCTGTACCATCCGCCATTCCCCCTTTGTTTTCCGATCAGAAGATACAGGGGTATTGCATGGTGAATAGCGATTACTTTGTAGATGGGGAATTCCCTCTGTGACTTTACAGATATCATCTGGTGTCCACGGTCTATACACTACGGGGGTTGGGTCCTGGCCTTCCTGTCCTGCATGAGGGTTCGATACTTCAATTAATTGACAGATATCCTCACTCTGTTCTAGTGACTGTCTTCTTACTTGAGTGTCCCTAGGTATGTTACGAGTTCGGGATGTGGTTTCAATAGCTTCTGTTACATTTGGTCATTGTGATACCTCTGTTGCCACAGGATAACATGTGGGGACTAGCCTGCCCTCCCGCTTCATATCCTGGATGTGGTATCGGAGGTGGTAGGGGAGTGGGGGGGCTGTCGCTACTACTGTATTATGATCTTCTCTGTGTACGTATGATGCTTTCGCATTTGTAGTGTTCTGTTCCCTTCGGTTCACTACCTCAATCCACCTATGTGCTTGACGGATACCCAATTGTCGCTGTTTTGTCGCCTGCACATCTTAGGGCTGCCACCTTTTCAAATGCACAATGTGGGACATTAGTGTTCAGAACGTGTAATTTGCCAGGAAAAAGCATACCCACGGCCAGTACATAGGACAGGATTTCACTTTTTGCCAGGAGAGCTACCAATTCTTGTAGCATTTCAGTTGCTTATTCTGTTTATTATGATATTTTGTTGTTCCAGATACAAAATTACTGTTTTATGCTACCATTTGAAAAGATATCTGGGAAATCTTTGTCCTGAGATATCAGGACATTTGCCATTTGTTCTGTTTGTTTGCAGGACACAACTGGCCAAAGGGGGACTGTCCCTCACAGGGTGGGACAGGTGGTTACCCTAGAACATGTGCATCACATTTTCAGAGATTACAATGTTTCAGTAACGATATTTTGTCTAATATACCATCAATGTCATATTTATTACCCCATTTTGCTGAATATCTCACATTATGTGCTCTCTGCGATTGCATATACTTCACGTCACCCGTCAAACGCGGATCACATGATCTGTTTGTTCACTAATCTCCCATATCCTCTACACGACTGTTACGCACTTCTCTCGTACCACGTGGTATCTCCTTCCCTGTATCCACTGTAGTGTCTACAATGACTATTTACTCTGCTCTGTGTTCCCCTGACCTATGTCCAGATTTAACACTATTTGGATTGGTCTTCGACCCGCTATCACGACTGTTAACAGAAACACAATGTAGTGTGGTCCCTGATCTACAATAGACACAAAGAGGCAAACACTCCTTACCTGAGCCTCCTGTTTAAGACTGCACGTTTTCTTCTTGGGATCCAGTTTTCCGCTTTTCAGCCACAGATCAGACGGTAGACAGCCTCTTTACACACAACAATTCAGTCGGAGGTCTTTTCATTCAAGAAGAACCATTTAGGCAAATTCTCCTGCGCAGATGTCTAACCACCCATGCACTCTGACCTGTAGCTTACCAAGGGAATTCTGGATAAGAAGGATCACAATGTCAAATAAGTTGTTAAAACCAGACTGTAGTTATCAGTAGGCTTTTCTAAGTGACAGTCAATAACACAGGAGGCTCGGGTTCACAATGTTTTAGTAGTGTACACAGGCAGGCAAAATAATATACAGTCCAAGTGTGAGAGTTTTGTCTGACTCTATCCAGTAAGCAATTTCTTTATATAGTGTTTACAATCAGCTTTTGCCCACCTTACTGACGTGGTCGGTCACAGGGCATTTCCATCACTATGGTCCGCAATAGTCTATACATACGTGGGTGCTGAGGTCGTGCTTTTAAAATGTTTTCCCATGAGAATAACACAGTCTTGCAAGGCACCTGGTCAATTACAGTGTCCTTCTGTGATTGTAGCTGTTTCAAGGACCCTGGACTGTTCCGATACAGTAGTCAGTTCATTTCTTAATACGTTGCTTTGTCTCTCTGGTAAGGAGTTGTACTCTTATCTTCGATAGAGCTCACAAGGCCATCCTCCTCAGAGGAAGGGGTGATGTTATGCATGTACATACATTTATTTTTCTGTCACCCAGCAGATAATTAATGCTGAGAGACATTAGCCTGCTGTACTGGTTACTGCCAGGGTCAGAATTCCATCACACTACAGCTTAGCTTCACCAATTACATGCATGATCAGTTCTACTGCCATATTGTACGGTACAATTCAATGCATTATATAGTATTTCGTGTCTAAACTGGCACTTCATATGTGTTTCTATATATTTTTCGAACAACATCCATCCGGCCATATGCATGTTGTTCCGTCCTTTACCTTGACCGTGTGTATTTGGCTGTCCGGCAACGCTACTCTCCACATGTGATGTCCCACCTTCCCCTTCTTTGCCTTTAGCACCCTGTTAGGACATCCTGTTTGGTAGGCACATGTTCCGCTATATGTGTTCGACTTCTCTGCATAGCTAATCATCGATGCGGTGGTTCAACAACCCGACTTGTCCACATGTGTACAGTTATGTGCACCGTGTTGTATGCAAACCTATATGGTTTGGACGGGTACATACCACATGCGGGATGTACACATTCTGCAGACACATTCACATGCAGCCATTTCCATATCTGTACCTGAGGTGGGTTGGTGACATGTGGGTAATGATTTGCCCGCGTGGCACTGCCTAACACAAACATCTTACCACATTTCAGGTATGCACATTGTGTGTAGGTGTATAGCTGCACACGGATGCTAGCAGGTTTGGGTGCACAGGTGTACATGGGTGGGACTTACATGCTACAATGAGGCTATTGTGTATTACATCTGAATGCATGGGTTCTGCTTCTGGATATTACACTTCAACATACGCCATCCAGTGTATGCGACAGAGACGTTGCTGGGTGTGGGATATGTTGCTATGCACATGTTTGCCTGTGTTTAAGGTATCTTGGTTCCTTCCTGTTGTTATGTCAACACAGCTACCCGGCTATGTAGTCTCACTACTGCTTGTGACCATTATGGTTGGCACCTTTTCCAATGCCCATAGTGGGACATGTTTTGTGGGAACATCGGATTTTGCAGGACAACACATACCCACAGTAAGTGGAGTTGACAGGACTTTACTTGTTTGCCATAATATATGCTTATTCTGTTAGCATTTGGGTTCCTTATTCAGTTTCTTATGCCATGTATGTGTTTCATATACAAATTATATGTTTTATGCTACTATTACATGTATATTGCGGGAATATTTTTGGCAGAGAATCTCAGGTCATTTTCCTTTTTTTCGATTTTTGCAGGGACACAACTGTCCAATGAGGGACTATCCATGGCACATTGGGACAGCTGGTAACCCTGGTGACCATGCCCATGTCACTACTGGGGTTGCCACCTTTTCCAGTTGCCAAGGTGGGATATTTCCGGGACTCACATCTGATTTTACAGGCCGACACATACACACAGTCACTATATGGCATAGAACTTCACTTGTTTGCCTAAATAAAAGCTTATTGTTGTGGCAGTTTGGTTGCTTATTCTGTTCCTTGTGACATTACGATATTTCAGTTACAGAAATAACCAATTCATGCAACCATTACATTAAATACAGGATATCATTATGTCCTACATTCTTAGCACATTTGCCATTTTTAATATTTTTTATCGGGACACAACTGCCCATAGAGGGACTGCCCCTCGCAAAGTGGGACAGGTGGTAACCTTAGTCGCTACTCCTATGTCGGTGCGGCGCGCTGACATGCTGCGGTACACCTTCTATGAGTATAACCAGTGACGGTGCATTGCGGGACAAACGCGGTTTTATGCGTATCCTTTGCTCCTTGGACGGGTACACTTAAGCCTTCGTGGGTTGTATTTGCTTTTCCGTTTAGTTGGGACGGGTACTATGTTGCATACTCTACGTGCGTTTCATTCTGCACGGGCCCTGGCTGCTGCCATTACTATTATGGGCGGACCGTGGCAGTCAGCACATTAGGTTGCTCACCGCATGCCGGCTTAGCCACGCCTCCGGACGCATCCTACTTGGGCTCGCTCACGTACACTACGCACGTGTCTGTGGTTGCGGTGCACTCTCATTAATATGCATATGGCGCTACTACGCTGGCTATTCACTGCACCGCCGGCGCAGCCCTTACGCCGGCCTTGCGCCGAGCTTCATGAATCCCGGGGAATTAATATTTAGAAGAGTCATTTAATCGGGAAATTTTTAATCATGCAAACAACCTATGTATGTCCTGGTCCAGGGGTATAGTGGTTAGGCACTGGTGTGGGACGGGATTTCTAGAATGCTTCAAGACAATATAGATTTTGCAAACATATTTGATTTTATTGCAGTTTTTCAAAATTAATGTACACTTTAACAAATTAAGGTTTTTAGTATGTGGATAATAGATTCATGGAACACAAAAGGACTCCAGAACATAAAGAAGAGGAAATTATTTCTTCATTTATTTTTGCAGGCTAAGGCTTATTTTATTTTACTTCAAGAAACTCACTTGACCAATGACCAATGGGCAGTTATTAAGGGCAAGAAATGGATTAGAGAGGTAGTAGCCTCGGAAGGGAAAACTAATAGTGCGGGTGTAGCTATAATTATAAAAAATCAGTATCAAGGTAATATTTTAGACTCCAAAATAGACAAAGAGGGAAGATGGTGTTATGTTATTCTGTCATCCACCCCTTTTGATAAACCTGTTTGACTTCTTAATATATACGCACCATGTACTAATCAGCAGCTTTTTATAGCATCACTTTACCCTATTCTGAATCAATATAACAATTGTTATATAATCATAGGAGGTGATTGGAATATGTATCAAGATCCTAAAATGGATAAATCAAGCTCATATAGGTCTTACAATAATCAAGCAGTAATAGCTTTAAGTGAACTTAAAGCTGATTTTAAATTATATGATCCCTTTAAATACGCAAATAATAAATATAACACTAACAACTTTACATTTTACTCAAGTTGTCATAAGATGTGGTCTAGGATAGATTTTTTCTTGATTTCTGAGATATTAATTAATGCTGATCCTTATGTACATATACAAGCTAGATACTTATCGGATCATTCTAAAATAGCATTAAGTTTTAATAAAGACATCAGTAATAGTTTAAGACACAGGGGGTATAATTGGTCTTTAAATCCAAATTTATTAAATAAGGAGGATATAATTCAGGAAATTCAAGCGATTCTTAATCTTCTATTAGTTAATTTCTCTAAACAGCAACATACACCCGATATTGAGTGGGCGACAACCAAAGCATAAGTAAGGGGGATTTTTATTCAAAAAGCTACCTTTTATAAAAAAACACAGGTTAGAGAGATACAAAGATTGGAAACTAAAATTAAGGTATTAGATCAAGATTTAATTAGGGATTATAATAAACAAACTGAAACAGAACTATTAAAATATCAAAAGGAGCTTTTTATGTTACAAAATAGTAGGCTGTCATTTCATGAACATAAATTATTGGTAAAGTATGCTAATCATATTCAAACCCCATCAAAAGCTCTAGCTCGTATTATTAATCAAGTGAAAACACCTTCTCAAATTCCTGAAATACAGTTTAATAATAAAAGATATACAAAATCCGAAGATATTATGAATACCTTTGAATTAATATTTTCTCAAATTTATGGAGATCATCAGGAATTACCTACAAATAAGACTAATAAGGATTTTCTACAAAAAATCATTTTTCCGAAAATAGGTGAAAAATATCAAATAGATTTAATCAAACCAATCTCCTCTGAGGAGATAATAGACACAATTACAAAGTTGAAAACTCATAAAGCACCAGGACCGGACGGTCTGACTACGGAGTTTTATAAAACCTTTTGTGATAATTTTGGCAAAATACTTTCACATGTATTTAATTATATAATCAATAATAAAGTTAATGATCCTCACTTTCATGCATCTAGAACAATTTTTATACCTAAAGAAAATGCAGACTTTCTAAACCCGGATAATTATAGGCCTATCTCACTTTTAAATATAGATATGAAAATTTTGACCTCTATTTTAGCTAATAGGTTGAGGAAGGGTTTAGATTCAATAATATCTAATGAACAGGCCGGATTTATAAATACCAGACAAACTACCGATAATACTTTAACACTTCATACATTAATTTCGTATGCCAATTATAGGAATTTTAATATGTATGCACTTATAATTGATGCACAAAAAGCTTTTGACAGAGTTAATTTAAAATTTTTGTTTGACATTTTACCATATTTTGATATACCTCAAGATTTTATTTCAACATTACAAAAATTATATGACAACCTTTACACAACTTTATATATTAATAAAATTCTTTCCAAAAGAATACAAATCAAAAACGGAACTCGTCAAGGCTGTCATTTATCTCCTATTTTATTTAATTTATATTTAGAACCTTTATTCTTACATTTTAAACAAAATACATATTATAATGCACCAATAATCTATGGTACTAAAATATCTATCGCTGTTTTTGCGGATGACCTTAATATTTATTGTATGACACCTATCTCAGATACCAAGAAAATTTTGAAGGCGGTGGAGGAATTTGCAGAGATATCCAACTACAAAATAAATCTTAAAAAAAACAATTTATTTCCTTTAAAAACTCCAAAACCCTTTTCGCTTTTACCATTGGTAGGACATATAAAATCTGAAGAGAAAATAAAATACTTGGGTATTATCTTTTCCACGGATGATAGAGATTTCTATGTTAATAATGTTAAATTAATCTGGGATCATATATTGTCTGATTTAAAAAGATGGAATAATTTAAAGTTACCAACAATGGCAAAGGTTTCAATTATTAAAATGAATGTATTCCCCAGAATATTATATATTTTCCGAGCTAGTCAAGTGTTAATTACTAAGAAATTCTTTAAACAGATTCATACAGAATTGGCTAAATTTATATGGGAGCCTAGGAAAACCAGAATATCTTATTATAAATTGATGACTGTGAAGAATAAAGGTGGGCTTGATTTACCTAATTTTGAAGTATATTACTTAATAATAAATTCTAATAGGATTTTAAGAATTGCTAACTTTGACACAGCCAGTGGTAAATGGGTATCAAATTGGTTGGTTCTGAATTATAAACATGCTGTAAGTTTGGATATTAACCCTAAGGCAGTACCCTTTTTAAATAAAGACAATTTTAAATTATATCCTTTAATGGAGCATATTAGATTATACATAACATTGATACAAAACTTTTTTCAGTCATTAAATCTCTTGCAACATATGATGACTTTTCAACCCTTTCACAAGAACCCAAATTTGAAAATCAATAATCAACTGATAAATCTTAAAAAATTTCCGCTTATAGTTAATTTAACTTTAATTGATATGTACCCTTATCTCTGTTTCTCAATACATGATATTTTAAAGGAGATGAACCTTCCTAAATCTTATTTAATTATACTTAGACAACTAAAGGATCTTTCTATAAGTTTCTTTAGTGATGTTAGAATCAAGGATGAAGATTTAACCATTTGTTCTAATTTATGGCAAACTCTTATACAAGATTCCAAATATATAACCTCTACATATAAATTGGTAAAAGACTTAAAATATCAAAATCAAATACTGTTATCAAAATACTGGAGGGAAAAAATACCATTGATAGAAGATAATAAAATACTAAAAGCAATTAACTTAACTATAAAATCAATATCTCTTCAGAAGTTATTATTTACCCAATTGATGATTCTTAATAATGCTTATTATACTCATCTTAGATTGCATAAATTCAATTCTAAAAATTCGCCTAAATGTCCATACTGTAATGATCAAGTGGTTGACCTCTTACACATGTTCTGGAGCTGTAAATGCATATATAAACTTTGGAATTCCCTAAAAATTCAATTACAAAAGATGGGTTATCAACACTCTACACTTTCTTGGGAATTTATGATCCTACATATCCCTCCGAATAATTTGGATAAATCCCAAATAATTATACTTATAAATATTTTCTTGTTAATGAAACTTTATGTAGCTACAAATTGGTTGAATCCATCCCAAACTTCATGGGATAACCTTAAAGGTTTAGCGATAAAACATATTTTAGCTCACAAATTATTAATTAAGGATCATAGGAAAAACATAAATAATCCGAAAATATGGGAGAAAATTTTCAATATTCTGTTGGCTTAATGTTCCAAATCCACTTTAACCCCTGGACATATATGTGTATATTTGTGTTCAGCATTAATTATTTAGTATATTGACAAATTATTTTTTTTAATATTCCTGTCAGAAGATCTTATCTTTTTATATTGACCTTGTTTAATTGATGGAAGCATTCATGTATATAGTGTATATATTTTGTAGTATTGTTTTTTATAAGTTTCATTTGGGCTTTGTTTGTTTTCTTGGTTTTCTGTAATATTGTATGATAACTCAGAAAAAATAATAAAGATTGATTATGGAAAAAAAAATCCTAAAGCTATTTGAATTTCCTGCATCCTTTGTTCATCTCCTAAAGAATATATATACAAATAATTTAGCATATGTCACGTTAGGTCCATTTACCTCTGAATCTATACATATAACAAAAGGCACTAAACAAGGATGACCCATGTCACCAGTTCTATTTGCTCTGGCTATTGAAATATTGGCAGATTCAATCCATAAAAATATAAAAATCAAAGGAATAGATGATTATGAGCAATACAATTCTAAAGTAATGATATTTGCTGATGACATATTACTAACATTATGTAATGCAAAACAGACATTAGAAGAATTAGATATATGATTGACAAATTTCACAAGACTTCAGGACTCCATTTCAATAAATCAAAATCAATTTTTTTTATTTTTAAATAAAAAAAGAACTGCAGACTAAGGGGGATCACATAATAGGGAAATAAGAATCTACCTTAAAATATCTAGGAATTGAGTTATGCAAGGATAATAATGAATTAGTCTAAAAAAACTACAATAATATCATCAATACAATTAAAATATCTGTGGAAAAATGGAACAAAATATTCTCCATGCTAATATATGTTTTTGTCTGCGACAAGTATGGGAAATACTCTTAAATGATTGTTCTGACAATCTTTATTTAATTGTTGAAATCCATGCAGGTTTCTGTTGCAAGATAAAGATGTTGCCTAAACATATGAAATGTACATTTAAAGTAGATAATCAACATGTTTTTCCTTTATTGCATGTGTGGCACTTGGCAGTGTGCTCCACTGAGTGGCAGTGATAGTGGCAGTAGACTATAGCACAATGAAGACTGGCATTGTTGCACTTTCCTCAGCAGTCTGGACAGTATGACGTGAGGAAATTCAAGTTATCACAGACCTTTCTGTGTGACATAATGTGTACATGTATTTAGCTTAGAGAGGCAGTACAGGAGATGCAGAGTTCAAAACCTGTTCACAGATTATTTTACTGAGGGAGGTCATAATAAATCCGGACACTCATTTTGTTGTATGAATGTGTTGATGTGGGAATCTCATGTAAGATCAGCACTGACTAAAACTGACAGACAAGACAGATAAGTCAATTGAAATGATGTCAATATTAATTGCATGTCCTGTTCATAAGTTCATAGGTAGGAACTAAACTATCAGCCCTAGGCCCTATACAAGCCCAGCTAAAAAGGTATCCTGGCTTTTGCCACCCAAGAAAATTATTTTCCTGTGCCACTGTCGAGCAGAGCCACAGAGGTGATCACCGGGGCGAATTTCCTATTTCCCATCCAATCATCAAGATTTTTCTTGAAGAGTGCTAATGAGGAGCTTTGTTTGTTATAGATAGGTAGTTTATTCCAGAGTATGGAAAGTCTCTGGGACAGGAATCTATCCCTCCGGCATGTTCTGTTTATTGTGGTGACAAGGTTTAGGTCCCTAGAGTGTGTAGCTTGGAGGGATTGGGATTTCTTTAAGTGGATCATGTCCAACAGCTCTGGGTTTGACATAGCTTTGTATGTTAGGCAGAGATCACCTCTGAGTAGACGATATGCGACGGAGTAAAGCTGGAGTTTTTTGAGACGGTCTGCATAGGGCATTTGTTTGAGGCCGGTAATCTTCTTTGTGAGGTATTTCTGCAGCCTTTCCAGTTGTTGTAGATGTCCTGTGAGGTACATACAAAAGGGGCGTTGTACTCTATAATGGGTCTAATGAGTGATGAGTAGAGGGGAACAATGACCTCTTTTTTTCTGGATGAGAAGCCTTTTGTGATGAGGTGCGCCACACAGAAGGATTTCCTGACTACTGTGGCAATGTGATTATCAAAGGAGTGACTACTGTCCACCTGTGTCCCAAGGTCTCTTATCACACTTTCAGTGTTAAGTATACTACCACCTATGTTGTAGTTCATGGGTACAGAGTTTTTACCAAAGGGGATGACAATGCACTTTTTGGCATTGAGCTTGAGGCCATGGCTTTGACACCAGGCATCTGTCTCAGTGAGGCCCTTTTGTAGGATGTCCACATCATTAGGAGTTTCGATTATGGCTCCTAGTTTGCAGTCATCTGCAAATTTCATTAGCCAAAGACCTTTTGTGTTAGCCTGTACTTCAGAGAAGTAGATACTAAACAGGAGAGGACCCAGGACTGAACCCTGTGGTACTCCACTTGTCACTGGTCTGAAGTCAGATTTGGAGTCTGCTACTTTCACAGTGTGGGTTCTGTCAGTGAGACAGTTGGCAACCCATCTTGTGACATAGGGATTTGTACCTAGTTTAGTGAGCTTATCTATAATTCCAGAGTGGGGGGGTGGTGTTGAAAGCCTTGGCAAGATCTAGATAGGCTGTGTGAACCACCTTACCCTTGTCTATGGCTTTGGTGACTGCTTCAAAGAAGTCTATCAGGTTTAGGAGACATGATCTGCCTTTTACAAACCCGAACTGGGTGGGGTCCAGAGTTTGGAGATTACCAATGTCTTTCTTTATAAGTTCCATGATGATACATTCCATGGCCTTGCAGACCAGGCTCGTCAGGCTAATGGGGTGGTAGTTCCCAGGGTCCGTGGTGGCTCCCCCCTTGTGCAGTGGGATAACCATCACTGTGCGCCATTCAGCAGGCACAAAGCCTGAGGTGAGGCTATGATTGAATATGGTGCCAGTTCTTTCTGTAGTTCATGTAGAACGCAGCCTGTGTTGTTGTCTGGTCCCATGGATGCTGTGTTCTTGGCTTTGGAGAGTGTGGTTTTTAGCTGTGCAGCCGTGATTACAGGAACTTTGCATTCTTCCGGTATAGAGATGGGCTCTTTAGGGGGTGAGAGGGGGCTAAAGTAAGAACTGAACCTATCTGCCAGGATGTTGGCAATATCTGTTGGGTCTGTATATTTAGTGCCATTGTGCTGTAACTCAGAGCAGATCTGAGTGTTTCCATTGAGATTCTTGACATAGCTATAGAATGCTTTGTTGTTGTCTTTAGAATCAGTGGCGATTTTGTTTTCATAACTAGCTTTGGAGAATTTTATCAGGGATCGCAGCTTCTTACTGAGGCTGACCAGGGAGCTCCTCCACTCATGAGATTTTACTCTCTTTTGCAACAGTTTCTTCCTTCTGTTGTACAGTTTGTTTATGGCAGGGGACCACCAGATTGGCTTCCTTTTTTGGAGGATAGAGTCTTGGTTCTGTTTGGGATAGCACGATCCATGCACTCATGTAAGTGCTTATAAAGTGCAATTCTGTAGGATTCAGTAGTCGTAACTGTATTGTCCATCTGCATGGGTGTCATGAAGTTCACCACTTCTGTTTTAAGAAGCATGAAGTTGGCTTTGGAGAAATTTTTTACCATGGTTTCCTTAATGGGAGATGAGGGGCAGGATGTGGATATCTAGGGTAATTAGCTTATGATTGGATCGGACCAATGAGGCGTTGACTTCAGGTGTGGAACACCGGTCGCTCATGTTGGTAATGACTAGATCTAGGATATTGTTGCCCTTGGTGGGGGTGTGGATAAGTTGATCCAGAACATTGGAGTATATGAATTCCAGAAAGTGTTGAGAGAAGGAGTTGGTACATGGTGGGGTAGTTGAAATTACCCATTATTAGGGTGTTTGGTTGAACCCTAATATTTTCCAGTACATCAAGAAAAGAGGAGTGGAAATCCTGGGGCATGGTGGGTGATCTGTATCAAGCTGCAATTTGGATTGCAGTTTTGCCCAGAGTTAGTTGCACTTGGATAACCTCGGCTGCATTATGCTGAGCAAATAGCCTGGAGGTGTGGATATCCTTAATGAATATGGACACATCTCCGCCTTTGGTGTTCCGGTCCAGGTTACATAGCCAAAAAGTGTGGTATGAGTTATAGCCTGGTAGTGCAGGGGTGCTTTCTGGAACCTTGAACCAGGTCTCAGTCACTGCACAGATATCGATGTTCTTCATTTTAAGGAGTGCCTCGAGTGAGTGCATTTTGAGATTTAGACTTCTATCATTGAGTAGCATCACCCTCAGTTTTTGCTTGCCTGTTCCTGTTACAGTGGTGAATTTGTCATGTGAACCTTGCCTAAAAAAGGCACTATAGGGGCAGCAAGAACCTTAGCCAGTATCCAGAATCCCAGGGGTGACAGGTGCAGGCCATCTTTAGCAAAGCATCGTGGTCTGTTGACCATGTCATCCCAGGCAGACAGATACTGGATCCTTTTAGAATGGCACCAGAAGCTGAGCCAATTGTTGAAGTCAATCATTTTGTCCTTGTACTGCGGCATCATTCTGGGTGATGGCAGAATGCTACTCAGGGCTAGGGTCATACCTGCCTGGGCTACAAGATTGGAGAGCTCTTCCATGTCTCTTTTCATGTAGTCCAGGGAGGTATGTCTCAGGTCGTGCACACCAACATGCACAATGACAAAGTCATATTTGTACCTGTTGTGGAGTGACCTGACTGCGTGGGTTATGTGGCAGATCCTGGCACCCGACAGGCAGCTGACAGTTACCTTCTCCTTGTTTAGCCTGTTGAGTGAAACATCAGTGTGCCTGATGATAGAGTCACCTATGACTAGTGTGTTGGGTATGTGGTTTTGCCTTATTGGCTGTGGTTAAGTGGCACACTGAGTCTGCGGGCTATGTGTCATTTGAGTTGTGTTGGGGATGGAGGGTGCTTGTGTTTCTGCTTTGGAGGTCTCTGTTGCTTAGACAGATTATTATTGAGAACCTCTGCGAATGTTTTCCTGTTACTATGTGTGGAATTTGGTGGTGTAGATTTAGTGTGACTATGTGATGAGTGTGGTGTGGTGCAAGTGTTTACCTTCTCCTCTTGACTGTCAAGTTCAGTCTTGATTGGAGAGAGCTTTACCTCCAATCAAACCTGTGTGAACACTGAAAGCATTTCTGTTGCTCTCTGTACTTTCCTCCATCCTCATGGCATTAGCTAAAGACCTGACATTGTGACACATACATTACTTGCCTCTCAACTTCTTACCACAGGAAAACAGGACACCACCTCAAATAATAGGGGGACAAAGGACTAAAAATAGGGGCAGATTTAAAATATTGCTGTTATAAACTTAGAAAGTTGATAGGATACCAGGATGTATGCTAGCATGCATTTTCTGAAGGATATGACACCTGAAACTTAAATGTATGTCATGATTTAGAATTTAAATCCCTAGTAATCTGACAAAAATACCCCCACAAAATTTATGAAGAATGGACCAAAAATATGAGGCAAAAATCTGAACATTCTGCAAAAATCTGGACAGTTGAAGGCATGACACATAATAGTACTGATGTGGCAATGAGATGTGAGATGGCTGATTGTATCAGTGTAATGAAGTACTAGCTGTGCAAATTATTACATATACACCATGATTCATTTCATGTGTCTTCAAGTTGCTATTTGCAAAACCGTTGTTTGAATGCTTGTGATTAATATTGCCTTCTGCATCTGCATGCCCCATAGCAGTGTGAAATTAATTTCATGGCTTAAGGAAAATAGTGAAAATTTAGTTTGTGCTACTTTATGTAGCGCAAACCAGCATGGTGGTATTACATGGCCGTCAGCACTCTGGATAGTATTCAGTGAATAAATGCACCTGCCAGATAACTTTTTCTGTGGCACAAGATGTAAGGAGAATGAGCTTAGAGAAAGGGAGCAGCTGATGCATCCACTTCATTGATAATTTTATAGAGGCTAGAGGCTGGTCTGAATACATATTTAATCCCATTTTGTGGTACAGTTGTTTAAAAAGGTAATCTTGTCACTATTTCTAACATGTGATGTTTGTCTGTCCACTTTCACATTATTTGTCATTAACTATGAGTCTGAAAATATGTTCCACAATGTACATTTCTGATGTTGCAATGACCAGTGAGAGGATGAATGAGTCACTTGAATGCACTTCTTGCTCTGGTCTTTGCTACATATACCCATTCATTGCCTTTAATTTACTACCTGTCTTTTTTTCTATAATACATTTTTTTTAAAGTCTTCTCAATTTGCTCTCAACTCAGCAGTATGTAAAAATGGTTTACTGCTTAAGGAAAAAGTAGCAAAATTAGTTTAGGCTGCCTTAAATAGACAAAATATACCTGCATCATTGCACAGCTCTCCAGAACGGGTCTATATTATCATATCGCAAGCTCAGGAGAGCGAACAACAGATAATCGACCGCATGTAAGCTAAAGCTTAGAACGTCGAAACTTCAGAAGAGCGATTATTTTCCAATGGAAAACAATCGCTGTTCTGAAAAAAAAAAACAAAAACAGCAAAGCTTTACTTCATGTGGGGGGCTTCACCCCCACACCCCCCACACTTAAATATACTAACTCCGAGATCGCACTACAGCGCCAAAAAGGCAAAGTAATGAAAGTGGCAACACAAATTCTTTCCCAGGAAAAGAATTTGCTAAACAGCCGCTTTGCTATTTTGCTTTTTCACACTTTACTGTTCGACAAAGATGCATTCGGCAACCTGCATCTGCAACAGCGTAATAGGGAACCCTCCAGAACATAGATAGTACTATCTGTAGAGAACACACATGACAGATGTCTAATGTCTGTGGCACAAGATGTAACTGAAGTGAACTGAGAAAATGAAGGCACACAAAGCATTGTTTGAATCCTGCTTAGAGATCACATTGTAATTATTCACAATATGTAATTTTTGTTTGGCCATTTTAATTTGCATTTTCTATCCATTTTCAGCATGCAAACACAGTTCACTACCTCAGGGAAAAAAAGTGAAAAATTTAGTTTAGGCTGCCTTATATAATGCAAACATGCCTGGCAATGGTGGGCTTCCCTCAGCACTCTGGACAATACTGAGTGGAGAAATTTCACCTTTCATATAACTATCTCTATAGCACAAGGGGTAACTGATGCAAATTAAGAAAAGTAAAGATACATGAATCATTGTCTGATTCATGTTCAGAAATCACATTGGAGTTATTCATAATATGCAATATTTTTTTGATCATTTAAATTTGCATTTGTTCTCCACTTGGCAGTTTGCAAACATGGTTCACTACCTAAGGAAAAAAGTGAAAAGTTTAGTTTCAGCTACCTTATATAGTGCAGTCACACCTGGCAGTGTTGTGTTTTCCACAGAACTCATGGCAGTATGGACTGGAGAAATGCTGCCTCTTACATAGCTATCTCTGTGGCACAAGTAAGTACAATTAGTTTAGATAAAGGACACAGCTGACTAAGGGTTTGAATCCAACTAGAAAATGTTTTTACAATGGGTTCAAGAATCCCATTTGTATCAATATTTTTATTAGTACAGTAACAGTAAAGAAACATGATACTATTAAACATGTTTCTTGCAAGAAATGTATCAGTAATACTTACATAAGTCAGTTTTTCTATTTAGCACATATAGCTAATGTTTCACATATAGCCTCAAGATAATGTGCATCCATTTTCTTCAACCTGACAATGATGACATTTAATATACAATTCACTTGCATATGGGTAATGGACCAAATAATTTGTTCCAATCATCACAACTCATCACATATCTAAACTATGTGTTTAGGACAGTCATGTCTTGTGAAGTATGTATGTAACATACCCCAGCTGGTATTGCTCAGCTCATTCAACTGCATTCATCTGAAATATATTTTCAAACAGAAATAACTTTTGCAAAGGAATGCATTCCAAGCACTAATTAAAATCACATGCATACAGGCCTCTCTGAAGTGCATCTCTGTGCATTCCGAAATGAATATAATTCTAATTTATATGCATTGAAGGTAGTTCTTCTGTGGCAATGCCATTTAATAAGCCAACATTCAATATTTGCATACTTTATCTTGTGGGTTTGATTTCCAGCTTGTAAAACAATATTTTAACATTGTGTAAGCCTCTGTAGCATAACAGGTCACAACCTCTCCTCATTCTCCTTCCAAAATACGAGGAGTAAAAGCCCTGCCATTAAGCATTTCATTCTTGAACATTGGGGACTGTGTCAGTAGGTTCAGCATTACACATGGCAAAGCTCCATGTCATCCTGGGAATTATATAAACTCAGTGTAGGCTTTAAGTGAAGCCTGCACAGAATTTACATGTAAGAGCAATGAACAGCAGTGTTAATTACATAGTAATGCTGCTCATCACGTTTACACATAGACCACAGAGTCTACACATAGACCCCAAGACAGGGACTAAAAGTGGATGTGTCTTGATCTACATGAATAACGATTATGCCCCTAAGTTGGTTAAACAGGATGACATGCTGGAGTTCCTCGATATCCAGATTACTATAAGGAAAGTCCCATACCATATCCTAGCAAGCTATAGATCACCCTCTATGTCCCGTGGATTGGAAACACTCACCATTCAATCAAATACCACACTCATGGAGGCATTTAATTATCCCTATATAAACTGGTAATCCTACATGACCCCAAATTTGCAGGTGCAGAGATTTCTTGACTTTGTAAATAAACACACCCTGGGCCAGTTATTGCATATATCTACTAGAGGTACAAACATATTGGACCTGGTACTCACAAATATGGGAGAATGTTGTACCCCCAACAGTGCCATGCTCTATTTGGTAAAGTTAGACCATACAGTAATCTTCCTGTAAATAAGAATCGATTCTGTAACCCCAACAAACCCTGTAACAGTTAGATAACACAGCAACCTATGTGGAATTTTTCACAGAGGTTCTGAACAACCATGTCATTGCCTGCATAGAGGCAACTCTACCTAATAGAAGTAAGCCCAAAACTAACTCAAAAGCAAATCACACTAGTGCAATCCAAAATTAAACAGATTGTACAACAAAAGAAAAAAAAATCATAGCTAAAATTAGAAAGTGTAACACCAAAAAAGATAAAAGCTATCTCATCAAACTGAATAGACAACTAAGAGGACTAATTAATCCATCAAAGCAAATTTTGAGACAAAGATAGTGTCCCAGGCCAAGGTCAACTTATACCTTCTTCAGCTATGTCTGAAATCTCAAAATCATCATGCAACAGTGTGCCAAACTATTGCTAAATGAGGCCACATTTACAGAACTGAAAGATAAAGCAAATCTTTTATCTTATAAATTCAGATCCAAATTTAACCTCCAACTCCCAGCCACCCCTCCAGGAAATACGAGCTAACATAACCCCTCCAACTATCAGTAGGGAGCGTGTCTTAGAGGTGCCCTTTAAGACAAAGAATGCAGCTTAGATGGGCCCTGATAAAACCCCAAGATACCTCCTAAATAGCTTGATGTTTGACCTACCAGGACCCCTTGAATCATCGTTCAACTATATCCTCTGCATAGGTTTTGTTCCATGTGAATGGAGAACTGCAACAGTCATCTCTCTGCACCAGGGTGGAACATCAGTGGATCACAGGTACTACAGACCCATTAGTCTCACTAGTTTCATATGCAAAGCCATGGAAGGAATTATCCTAGAAATTATTAACAATGACAAAGAAAATCTTCAGACATTGGGACCAATCAACTTTGGTTTCATCAAAGGCAGTTCACGCCTACTGAACCTGGTAGACTTTGTTTTGAGAAGGTCACCAAGGCAATTCATGAGGATGAAAATGGTGCTTACTACCTACCTTGACCAAGATAAAGCATTTGATACAATACCCCCCTCAGACATTCTAATCAAACTCATGGAATTAGGCATAAACTCCTTCATAACTCACTGGCTAGTCAAGCTTACTTGCAGACAGGATGCAGAAGTTAGGACTGGGGATGCCACCTCCACAAAGAGGCTGGACACCAGTGGAGTCTCCCATGGCTCTGTGCTGGGTCAGCGCCTCTTTGGCATCTGTGTTTCAGAAGTCAAGGCCAATGTCAAATGCCTCTGGCTTATCACTTATTCAGATTATTGCAAGCTAGGAGCAATCATAGAAAACCCCCAAGATATTTACATTGTAAAGGAATGTCTAGCAGACACAAATGACTGGTGGCAAAGGCAGGGCTTAAAACTCAGTGCAAGAAATGCAGAAAAGTATCTCTTGGGAAGCTGGCTACAATGGGAAACTAACTCACTGACAAAACATCCTAAAATAGACATAGGAGTAAGGGATTCAGGGAATCATGTAGATAGTAACATGGCTTTTGACAAACAGATATCTATGGTAGTAAGAAAATTATTCTATGTCATTCAACATATAAGTAAGGGCATGATATCTATGTCCAGGGAAGTCATTGTGACATTAGTCAGCCCTCATCAAATCCATTATTGAGTATAATGCCCCTTTCTGTATGTATGTGAGCAAGCATATGCAACAACTGGAATGTCCACAGAGGTCACCCACAAAAAGAATACAATGTGTAAACACAATGTCATATGCAGGGCACATCAAATCCCTATCTCTGTACTCTTTTTCTTACACAAAGCTGAGAGCAGTTTGTGCCTGGCATGCAAGGCATCTATGGATCTTGCTCTGATGGCCCTTTTGCATATCTACAAAATGAACAGCACCAGAACTATTAGATCAAAGAATTTAAACTTTGCTTGTGACTTAAATAAGACAAGTTGGAGGGGCTTGTATGTATCTGAGTGAATCCCCATTCTCTGGAATAGGCTTCCCATCCATATGAAGCAGAGGCTTTCTCTAATCATATTCAAGCACAACCTTGACCAGTGGATGGAAAATCTAAAATTCATCCCTGGTCTGACACCTATGTGTCTGATGAACAGAGGCAGCCACTGAATCATGCCCTAATTAACATGCACCCCTCAAAATAACCTCTAAACACAATAACTAGAAGGATACATTTGGTTTGCTTGGATAGGATTATAAAGGCCCCAGTGGTTGTTAGCCTAGCATACACCTATGAACCTATTGTGTTAGTGCAAACCAATTAAAATGGTAATGCACTCATGGCACCTAGTTGTAATGCTATTTCTACCAATGGTAAGTCGTCAAGTATATTTTGTATGAAATGTAGGCATTAGTTAAACAGTTCAGCACAGACAATTAAGACTCTGTTATGTTAATAATCATCATCCTGTTTTTCTGGGTTTGATTCCCTCATTTTCTGCTTGCACACTGCATGACTCTGAGTGTATGACTTGACTAGATAGTGGTCCTACATCATTCCTAGTTAGGGGCATTGATTGGTCTTACACGAGTAACAAAGTTTGTTAATGCATTCATCAATTCTGTGGGACAGATAGCTATACTGATTTTTACTTCCTTGTGGGCTGTCTGTGTCAATACTGTAGTGTCACGTTTTTCTCCTAAATGGAATGCAGTGTAACAGTCATATAAAATATTATTTTTGTATAATCAGAGGCAATCCCCTCAAATGTCTTTAACATCTATGTGTAACAAGATTTTGAAGCTGCTTTGAGAAGGAAAAAAACTGCTGTCTTTAGTTGTAGTGTTTTTTTCTGTCTCAATCTAATTATAGCCACGTTTTAAGCTTATTAACAGCTGGTGACAAGCTGGCCATGTTTCTCATTTAAACTCAGGGGCCAGAATTCAGTGTAGCGTTGTAAAACCAGTTCATTACTTTGTCCTTGTAGTGTTGCTTACTGGCCTAAAGTAAGAGAAGACACCCCTCCAAATCACTAGTGTAGTCCTCTAAACAGGCAGGTGTAAATAATATATCTAAAGTACAGGACTACAGAAGTAATTGTGGAAGCAACCTGATCAGTGAACCATAAGACCTTAACTTTCTAGATTTTCTCCAAATCAAAGTGAATTTCATGCATAATAATAATAAACAAGAGCTTGATTTTTCCTTATAAAGTTATTCACCCCATTTACATTTCAGAAAACCAGTTAGTCTATAAATGTAGAATTATCTCCCTTTCAAGTTGCTGAGAGATTCCATCTGATGTGAATAACATCATCTGAGTAGCAGCTGTCTGAATTATTAGTAGTCCAAATTTGAAATAATTATAAAGATCATTTTTCTGTTTGTGATGTCTGTGTTTGTTTACATTATCAAACAGTTAAGGCCCTGCATTGTATAAAAAGAAATACCAACTCAGAAAGTGGATCATAAAAATGGTATAAACATAGCTTTTAGTAGTCATGTACAGGCTATGACCTATGAATGTTGCTCAAAATGTGTGTTTCTTGTAAAACCAACTATGTTTTATCTGTTTGCTCATATTTAGAAGGCCATGCTCCTAATTTGATTGTGTTTGGGTATTTTTAATTATGTATGAATGTTATTATTTGATATATTCTAATAAAACTATGACTGAACTGTAGAAGGGGAAGTTATGTATAAAACATTTTTGTGCTCTATCAGTGCAGTGGAGCAGATGTATCTTGAAATTTCATCATAACATTTAATTCCATTTTTATTCTGCAGCATTTAAAAGTACGATGGTCTCATTTTTAATATGGGGACGCATATATTTCTGATGCTATAGCAACAATGTATATACTAAATACACCTTTCAGTATTCATTTTTATTCTTTATTTGAAACATCCAGTAATACACCTTTATAAAAACAGGATATCAATATACAGACATTAAATACTGCAGATCATGTCTTCAGTATTTGAGATAAAAATCAGCAAATGCAAAGCCAGGGCAAAATATTACACAATATCAGCCTATTAACCAATAGGACAAAATATAACAAGATAGCTTATTAATCAATAGGACAAAATATAACAAGATATCAGACTGTTAACAGGTTACTATTGGCTGCGCATCCTGCCTACCACTGCATTTTTCAGGCATTTAGCTGAAACTCTTGTATTCCATTCTAAATGTTTACAGGTTATATAATCATTTCCCGGAAGGTTATTTCATTACAGATTCCAAAAAGAATGTTCAGCAGCCCCAATTTAAGGCTATTATTATGGAGAAGTAGCTGATGGTATGAGTTTATTAATTAGAGCTATAAACTGTTTTATTTTATAGTGTTCTGTAATAGAGGTAACACAATTATTCCAGAGGAAAGATTAGCTAATTTGATATTTAGATGTTGGTAAAATAATGACTGATTTTACGAACTATTTTCTGGATAAGGATATTATAAGGAAACATAAAAAATTAGGTCATTGCATCAGAACAAAAACTGTCTTTCTACATTCTACATTCTATAATAACCTGTCTTTCTACAGTCTATAATAACCAAAGAGCAAATCTTGCTTTGTATTAATAGTCTAATATTCAAGTTAGAATGATGAATTTTAGAAAGATTAACAATCTAGTAAAACATAGGAGGTTTATTGAATTTAAGTAGGGTGTGATGGTTCACACACAATTTCAGTGTTTGATAGCGGAATGCAACTGGACTGCAGTATAAGTTTCAAAATATGGTAATTTAACTCAAAGTTGTTAAAATAAGGAATATAATGTCAATAAATTTGAAGAGCATCACCCCTCCAAAATTGGTTCTGTATTTGTTTGTTTTTATCTAGACAAGAATGGCAAGAAGAATTATTTTATTCTTAACAAAGGATCTCAATGTTGGCAGATGTAACATATTGAGTATACAAGGGTATAGCCAGGCATATTCTCTGTACTCTAAAGTGTGCAAATTTTCTTTGAATCACTCAGAAACATTGTAGTCTTTTCAGATTTTACTATGTCTACAAGTATCTAAATTGATCTCCCTAACAACTGCTTACAGAGAGGTTTGTTAATCTAAAAAAATAATATCTTTAATAGTTTTAGAGTAGACCACTGGGGATGACATGTACAGTTATTAACTGCCGGGAGGGCAGCATTTTTAAATATATGCCCATTTTTTACATGTCAGGTGGGTTGGGGAGTTAGTCAAAAGTATACCGTTTTTTACTATTATAAAGAAAGGAAATGTTTTCACTGTGTTGTATTATACTAGAAGAAATATGAAACTGATTGTGTACTCAGATTACGAGATTTAAGGGTATCTTTGCTATGTGTTTTTTACTAAACATGTATTTACTACTGTGAAACTGACTATCAAAATAAAAGTAGTTTATAGGAGAATGACATATTCCTATTATTATATCCAAGTATGTTTTCTATGCTGTGGGTAGGAAAAGAAACAGCAGATGGAGCTATATGCTTAGTTAACTACTTAGGTAAGGTCATCTATATAGAATCTCTTGAATGGTCAGTTAGGCTTATCAGGGTAGGTTTTAAAATGATACTGAATAAATTGCAACAGCAGTGGTATAACAATAATAAAAAATAATGAAACTTGCCACGACATTGCCTTACAATATTTGGCAGTTTAATGCATAGATTGCTTACAATTAATTCAGAAAAAATGCATTGGTGTTAGATATTAGGCACATAAGGGGCCATATTTCAAAAGAGTTGTCTGTGTAAGTCTGCCCTGATTCCAAAAGTCTTGCTCTCGTCTAATGTGAGTGTAAGGCCTATTTGTAAACAGGCTTGCACTGGGGGCCAGATTCCAAAATACAAGCTCTCAGTGTAAGTAAGAGCAACCATTTCGGAAGTGGGCCTAGTTTTTCTGGATAGTTAAATGTGTTTCATGTATTTTATAAAAGGAAACCCCTATTAATAAGACTGAATGATTTTATGTATCATCTGTAGAATAAGCTGAATGACTGATTTCAAATGAACTATTAATATCATATGCAAGCTTTGTAGAAATTGTTTTAGTCAATTAATTTGCATTTTTGGAATACAATCATATGGCTATGTCATGTTAAGTTGTCCAGTTCCTTTAACAAGCAAGGTATTTACTTTATTTGTTGTTACCTTATAATCTCTGTTTAATTAAACTGTGCAGTAAATTAACAGTTTAACCATTTTGTCCTGATCTTTGGATACCAAAATTATCTTAGCTAGACTCTGATATAACAAACAGGTCAAACATTTGATCATAAAACATGGGAACAGTTTAAGGATTCTAGTGAGAAGTTTATTATAAAATGTAGTGGAGATAATATCAGGGTATTTTAAACTTTTTGTCCATGTTTTATTTACTTTTTGCTGATATTAGTAATACTTGTGGGTTGTGGAAGCTGGACATAAGGAAACTGAATCTGATAAAAGGATGATAAATGAGTCAAATTCTACTTTTCTGATCACATTGCAGGTAAAAGCCATTTTTTAATATTTTCATAATATCGTCCATCTTTTCAGATGTGTATGCATGTTGTTTTTGATATATTATTCTAATTCAGGAAGATTTCATACCTGATTTGAATAGTTAAAAGTTCTTCACTTTATACTTGTGTTCTATCAGTCAGCATGATAGTGATTATTGATACATTTTTGATTATTTTTTCTTTTTCTTTGAGTGCCTTAGCAGATTAGCTCAATGCCTTTCTGGTTGATTTCCAAAAATAAAGAACAACATTTTAGAAAAATATAAGGTGTCACAATAACGTTGAAGTCTATCTGGTTCTGTAATTGTGCATTAGTCTACTTCCTGTGTTTCATATCCAGGATGATGAATGTATTAATTTCTAGAAAAATACAAGTTTTAAATACTACCAACAGGATTTGAAAAGAAACATTTTCTTTATTTAGTTTCCCAGTAGATGTCTATTAAATCAGCAATTTCTTGTATGAAATCCAGTCTTTGAAAACAGGTGAGTGTAATGTGTGGATTAAAACCAGAATATGCTGAGATTAACTAATTAACTGATTAATGTAAGTTCTGTGTTTTGAGAGGCTTATTTCATGTTTAATAATAATGCCACTGCAAGAACATATCTTAAAAATTTAGTTATTTTTGGATGAAGAATTATTTGTTCAAATATAAGTACACATACTTTATTTTTTGAAGACGTAATGATCTCTGTATAGCTAGTAGGTCATGGCATGTCATAAAGTTACATAATTCTCAAGAATACACTTTATAATTAGAGGTGAAATACTGAATGGGTTTTGTCCAGATGTGAACTGACTCAACTATAAGAATTACTGATCTGTATGACATTCTTTTTTGACAGATTGTCTTGTTCTTTATATAAGTCTGATAAAAGCTGGCCATGCTTTCATTTCTTATTATACACTACTCTAACCACTTAACCACTGCTGGTGGCATGTCCATCTTGAACTGAAACACAAATATCACTAAGATTCATCAACTACAACAATGACCACAAACTCGTATATTTGTTAGCAAGACCTTATACCAAATTCTATCCAATTACAGAACCTAATCCATGATACCTGCAAATCATGAAATGTATGTTATGAAACATCCTCTCCATTAATCCAAATACTATATTTCTAGGGAACTTTAACTACTACTCAAAAGTCTGACACCCCTATACCTCTGCAAATAAAGATTTTCAATATTTCCTTAACTTTATCAATATAAATTCTGCTGCACAAATAGTACCCTCCCCACTAGTGGAGGTTAGGCCACCCCACTAAAATCAGCAAGCTGGTCCACTCCCTAGCACCTGTCACTTACTACTGGGGGATCAAATGGGATCATAGGATTTTATAGGGCTTTATGCATAGGAAATGCTGTGCTTTCACCCCCTATGGAATGATTGTTTCATCTGAGTGAAGGAAGATGAGCCGGTGATCTACATCCTATGGAAGTGAAAAAAAAAAAGGAAAAAATATTGTATGCAGTTCTTTCTGGCACTACCAAATGTTTCCACCCTGTACTTCAGGAACATTAGAGTGTGGTTCACTTTCATATTTGGATACTAGTGCTTTACCAGGTATTTTGTTTGGAAACATCTCATTTTGCTACTGTGTTTTCAGGTACAGCAGACTAGAACACTTTTTCATATTCCAAAGGCACATGTTTATGAAATTTCTTTTGAGTACTTTGGGTTACTATTTATGCTTGCAAAATTTGGATTATTTTTATAGTATTGATCCCTGGAAGTAGTTCTCATTTCAATCACTCTGAATTACCATCTGAAGCATTATTAATAACGCAAATGTCCAATATTTTATTACTTAAGAACTATTTATTATTTCTGCACAACAAAAATTATAAATTATCAAGCTGTGTGTCTTTTTCAATGGAAAAGAAATGGGACATTTCTAGAAATACTGGAGACTGATCAGTCATTCTTATTGGGTATATGCAAACTGTGATAACTATAGGTAAATATAAGTATAAAATCATGAAGGTTAGCCAAAAGTAAGTCATGGATTAAGGTATTTTAAAAGTGCATTGCTTGCTTCTTCCATGGATAATGCAATATGAATCCATGAGGTTGAACACCCCACATAAGTCTTGAAATGTATTTTTGTCTTTATAATATTTGGAAAATGTAACATTAGCTCTGTGCTTCACTGAATTAAATATTGCATTCCATTCTCCTTCCAGAATTGTACTCATGGATTCATAAATGAGTAGGGATGGTGAAGCACTGTGTTTCAAGGAATGGGGCTGGAAGTGCACCTAAACTAAATGTTGTTGTAACTGAATGCATAGATTCACTCTTCCCAATACATGAATCACGTAAAGTTAAAAAACAAAACTTGCCTATTTTATATACCACTTTTCTAGTACTACTCACATGAATCTTGAGGGTGGTGCCTTGAGTTCCTTTAATTACCTTCAATTCCAGCTTGTATATAAAGGAGAAAAGAAACTGTTTGAGACCATATTATAAATCAAAAAGCAGCTGTGATAGCAACTGTAATGACCATCTAGCTAAAATAAATCTGTCTTCTGTGTCTTGTGTAATCACATCCTTGATCATAGGGACAAGAAATAAAGCTGTACCACAGGTGACTACCTTCTGAAAAGGCACAGTAGGGATGCTTTTCATTTAAATATATTTTTGTCATTTGTAATAAGTATGTATATCTTGTATATCCCTATTAATAATAAAAAGTCCCTCATTAAATACCTGAACTTGAACTTTTTATTTTTTGATTATTCAGACCATTGCAGTCAGGGATAATGTGCTGGATGTCATCTTATAGATTGGTCACAACGGATAACAGTAAGAAACCCAGCTATATCTCCAATCCCCAAAACTATTTTCAAGTCAGAAGCCATAGTTAATGAAATCCCATGAAAAGGCTCTGAAAACCACAGATACAAGACAATTAAAAAATAAATTACAAAGCCAGGACTGGGACAAGACAGAAGCCATCTAACCCGGGGTCAGAGTCTGAATGGCCAATTGAAAGCAGCAAAATTCCAGAGCTCCATAAACTAGTAAAATAAAACAGGGAAAATGTATTATTAAAAAAAAATACCAAAAACTTATAGATAAATGACTAAACTATATAAATACTTATTTTGGTGGATTTCTATGAAATGTTTCCTGTCAAGAAACCTGGAGATATATTCAGTCACTGAAAATGAACAACTCAAGGAATTCTCATTCTGAGGCAGCTTTAAAGAAAGCTACAACTGATGACAACTACCTTACAAGAACTGCCTTTGAAGGTGGATGGATTAAAGATGATTTAGAAAACTTTAAACTGAATTCTAAAAAACAGACTGATATTCTCAATGAACTACTACAACAACATCAAACAAAAATAACAAATATAGAGTCTTCTCTAAATGACATCTAAGGGAGATTCAAAGAAGAAGAAACACAAAAGGAATATCTTCTTAAATAAAATGCTTGGCTGCTTAATAAAGTAGATGAATTGGAAAACAGAGAAAGGAGAAACAACATAAGGATCTTCAGTGTGTCTGAAAACACTGAAGGTGAGGACATTATTTCATTTTTAACAACCTGGATTCCTAACATCTTAGACTTAAAAGAAGGTTTATCCTTTGGAATTGAAAGAGTGCATAGAGCACTGCAGAAACCTTCTTCAAATTCAAAAAATACTTCTCCTAGGTCAATTGTCATAAAATTTTTATCATATTTGGACAAGGAACTAATTTTAAAATCTGCCTGGAGAAAATCACCAATAAAATATAATCAGCACCTGATAAGGTTTGATAATGATTATTCCCCCAGAATAATAGGACAGAAAAAAAATGTCTGGCCAGTAATAAAACTTTTTAAACAAAACAATATCAAGGCACAACTTGCCTTTCCAGTCAAGATAAAAATCCAGTTTGCCAATGAGATGAGAACCTTTAAGGACTTAGAAGAAACTACTTTGTTTATTAAAAACAACAATGTGGTCTCTGTTACAGAGGACATGGAGTTGCTGTCACCTTCTCTTAAGAGAATAAAAGAAATAAGTGATTGAACTGATGCTAGAAAGAAAAAACAAAAGACTGATTCCAAAACAACTGTGTCAAATAAATCTCTCAAACTGTGAAAAAAGGAAAATAAAAACAGTTGCTGTTTTAAAATTAGAGTGTATCCGTTGTGTTTCTTCTAAAGTTAAAGTAATTTGCTCAACTAACAGCAGTTTTTTATGTCTAATTTTAAAGTTAATATATTAAATGACTTTCACACAAAAACAGGTAGGTCAAACTGGAGAAATTAGTTCTAATAAAAAAAAATGTATAACTTAACAACATATTAAATTTAATATGGAAACATACGTGGTTATCTTAAAACATGCAATTCCCCTTCACTTCTTACTTGCTTATTGATTTAACCTAATGAATAACAAACTAAAATTGTTAACGTGATATTTTAAAAAAAAAAAAAAAAAATTTGTTTCTGACATTCTGGGTTGGTATGGGATTTATGAATGTCGCAAAGTTTATTGGTTTAGTAGATGAACACAGTCATACTCACAAATCCGTACAGTTGCTGATCATGTAAAATAAAAAAAAAAAAAAAGAGAGAAAAGAGGGGGGGGGGACTGCCTTCTATGTTGCCGGTCAAGTGTATAATGACATACACGTCGAAGAGCTTAAGTTATTATCTCATGCAGGATTGCTAATGTATTGGTGGGTCAGCATATATGCTAGTGTCTTGGATGGCTTGATTGAAATAATGGGATCCTCATAAATGGTGCAATGCTTGACAGTTTCATGAAAGATGTTGCTGCTGTTTGTCAGCCTTTGATATCCTCCGACTGATGTGATGTGGGGGAGCGTTGCCGTGTATGTACTAAGTTGGATATAGCTGTGGCTGTTGATCAGTTTGGGATGGTATAGAAGAGTCAGATTTGAGCGGGCTTCAGCTTTATGGATGGGAGATAAAGGGAGAAAAAAGCACTGAGGTGCCGAATGATATGTTGGACAACTCAGGACAGCCATTGGTAATGGAAGCTGCTAGCTTTTTTGTTTCTAGGGATTTTCTTTTGGTACATACATAATAAAAAAAGGAGGGAGAGGATGGTCTTGGTAGTGTCTGAGGTGAAGCTTTTGTAGATCAAAGTCTCACATGCACCCTAAGTAGTTTCAAATTACAGCATGGCAAAATATGTTGACATGCAGGTTTCCATGGTAATGAAAAACAAGACATTAGAACCTAACAACACTGCAAAGTAGTCAAGGTTGGTCTCGGCAGTTAACTAACAAGAGAACACAAGAGGTTAGATTTACATCATTGGAAACCTGCATTATACTCAGACACCTTAGTTTTAATCACTTGTTAAAATTCATGATAATTCAGTAATTCATATACGTTTTGGGATGTAGAAAACTGGATAAGGTATAAAGGCAAATCTAACGAAAGCAGAAATATGCACCATACACCAAATAAATATGATTAAATAAACTGTGCAAGGCACCTTATCAAGATAAAGAGGGTAAAAGACCAATGTGTATTATTTTAATTAGGAAAGATGAAGCTGGTATGATACAGAAATAGGTCCATGGTTCAATTTAAGCAACTTATTTCTTCATTTCTTCCTTAGTCATGCGATATTGCATTGTCAAGTATCTAGATGTTTGAGTAATGACTAGATAAATACATCGACAGATATTAATAAAGATGTCATTAAGCATTATAGGCTATTACTTAGAACTATATTATGGAAGAAGGCAGATAATTTCAAAATTCATAGCCACAGCCCACAAACAAACAGCTGATAAGTATGTTATATGAAAAGCAAGATACAATATTTCAGGAAGCTATTAGTTAAACTAGTACATATCCATAAATCTGAAAAATGTAAAAGGTCATCAAAATTAAGTAAAACTCATATTGTTATTAATCTCACTGATGGCCTAAGGAAGACCAGCTTTTCCTATTGAAGTAGTGCACTCTCTATTGTACTTATAAGTTGTTTCATGACATGAATTGTTAGTCATCCTGTCTCATGCATCATCATGGCAATGGTGTCCACAAGAGCATATGCATAGACATATTTGCACATACATACATGCATACACATTTAAGTGTATGTATTTATGTATAAGTAAGTGTGGGAATGTATACCTACACATGAACATGCGACTGTGTGTGCATGAGTGTGGGTGCAAATCTGTATGTTTATACGTGTACATGCATACTTATATATTTAATTTTATTTAACTTTAAAATAGCAATGACACAAAGAGGTAAAACAATGTAACTTCTTTGAGGCAACTTGGCATGAATGAAGAGATTTAGAGTAACAGACTAGATTAACATTTAATGTTCAACATTTGGATATTCAATTTGGTAATGTTTAGAAGTTATGGAAATAACAATGGAAATAATGATCTGTTTATCTGATGCAATAATAGAAATTACATATGCAAGGAAGTTAATATAAATGTGACATTCTAAAGATGATAATGAAATATAATATATCAATATGTCATAACCTGAAATAGGCACCATGTAATTTAACTATAACTACATATTCAACCTCTTCTAATTCCTAGTAGATAGAGTAAACTGGAAATGGGTAAAACTCTATTTCAGCATCTTGAGATTTGTTCTCGCATACAAATCAATACATATAGATATGGAATTTGTCATGAGACTGGTTTGTTTGGTAAACACCTTGCAAAATGGACACAAATAACTCTGTTGACAGTAGAATAGAAGGTTAACAAGTACATTAAAGTGGCATATGTTAATTATAAATTAAACAACAGCAGAATGAGATAATTATATTGCTAATTTGATTTAATACTTGTAATTAAACTCTGACATCAATAGAATCTGAAGTTTTTGACTTACAAAGCATTTCTAATACATTGCATTTTCTGACAAATTAAACAGTATTAAAGAAAAAGAAGGGGGGAGAAAAGGAAAAAAAGTGAGATGCACTGTACAGATAATGTAATAAACATTAAATATCTTTAAATGCTGAAAGTTTTATTTAAAATTTATATCTGTCAGGAATGTGACAAGATAATCACACTTACATTGGTATAAGAGATGAACATCAATTTGATAGATTTGTTGATTGTTCTGCTGTAATCATTATTCACAAACCTTGCTATTATTTGGATTCATAATATTTGCATAGTTCACACTGAATAATCTTTTTCAAATCTCAAGCTCTACAAATATGAAGAACCTCATATGTTAGCCATAATTTCTCTCAGTAACTATAAAACACTTGTTATTAGAATCAAATAGTATAACTTATATAGGATATTACTGTTAATAGTTCTTGGTGTCCAAGAAAAGATTGATAAATACATTGACAAACTGGATATACCCAAGGATTATATAATTATAACATTCATGGTGCTTGCTTATGACAAAATAAATCTGATTAGTTAAACTGGTTATAACCATATACATTAAATTAAACTTGTTCAAATTATATAGCTTTATAAGATCTAGAAGCATACTAATGTACATTACCATCTGGATGCAAATATACCTTATGATTTAAGAATTCCAAATAAGCACTCATATACCAGATATCTCTAGTGTAGCAACTTGTTGATTATATTACTAAAGGCATTATTTCTGATATACAGAATAACTTAAAATTCATAATTTCTTTAAAAATTATTCTCCATATAATAACTTAGTTTATGAAGCTCAGTTGCTTTTATTGTTAAAGGTATGAGTGATAATCTAATATACTTATTTTTATCTATTAGATTAGGAATGATACTCATTCCATGTATAGTATGGTTCTTAGTTAAAGTACTAGTTGTTATTTTAATTTTACTATTGTACAAAAAAATCCTTCTTAAGCCTGACCAAAAAACTATTTTATCTTCATTCATAAAAGAAACAAGACCAATAATTTTTCTTAAGCATATACACACAAACATGATTTCTATAGTTAGAGGAAGCTGTTTAATAGCTATAATAAAAATAAAAACTTATTTTTCTATGATCATTTGATATGGATCTAACATTATTATCCTTAAATACCAGTAGCTTAAATAATCCAAACAAAAGATCAAATTGACTGAAATATTTAAAGCTCAACATATTTCAAATTAAATGATAAATATACATGGAACCCTAAATGAATATATGATTTTAGCTCAATCCTCCAATAAATCAAAGACAAAAGGAGTAACAATTTTATGGAAAAAGAATATAATCACTCCAAAAATTATCTACAAATATGAAGATAATGGTGGTCTAATAGTATTTGTAATAGTTAAGTTTAAAAATAGAATATGGACTCTAGTAAATTTATACTAGTTTCCTGGTATTGGAGTAGGAACAATCAAAAAGTATTTAGAATTTATTTCCAATAATTATAAGGGAAATTCAATATTCGGAGGAGACTTGAACTGTATCCTAGATGCCTCTGAACCTACCAAACAGAGACCCTACTTACATCCTCTATCTCAAAATTTTAAATCAAAAGGGGTTGAGTCATTTCATTTAATTGATACATTTAATGGAAAGAAGATAAATCTCTATTGTTTTCTCATCAAAATCACAGATTTGGAACCCAAACCACAATAGATAAAATATTTGTTGTCCAAGACTTAAATTCAAAAATCATTAATTTCTCAATTGTTCCCTGTCCTTTCTCAGATCATAACACCTTGATATTGAAACTCCAAATTGAGCTTAAACCATTGACCTTAACATCTGGAATCCCCTCATATATCTCAAAACTTAAAGAATTTAAACCTTGGTTGTTATCAGAATTACAGTTTTTCCTAGATATTAATTATACAACAGAAATCAACAAAGTCATGATATGGGACTCATTAAAATCTTATATATTTGGCAAGACCCTTAGCTGGTATAAAAACAAATTTAGAGAATGGGACTCTGAATTACTTGACATACAATCCAGACTTTTGTCAGTAAAATTTGAAAAAAATCAAACCTCTCTAGAAATTTAAAAGAAAATAGAGAAATTAAATAAAAAATATAATGAAAGTCTAATGCACAAAACTAGTCTAGCATTAGAAAAACTAAAAATAAACTGTCTGGCTACCTCCCCCAGACACTTACATAATTTATCTACAAGAGTTAAAATACATACTAAATCCAATAATATTAACAATATATACCATGAAAAGAAAAAAAAAGGAAGTATCGGATATAGGAGACATTCTTGATGCATTCAGACATCATTACTCTGAACACTTCAGAAATGAGAATTTATATACTGAACAATTAAATTTGGATACAGCCTTTATCAACATAAAAAAAAAATCTCAGAAGAACTAAAACTAAACTTACAAAAACCTATAACCTACAAAGAAATTACTGATAGAATAAAGGCAGGTAAATCTAACAAAGCACCAGGTATAGATGGTATAATCATGGAAATATAGAAACTTTTTTCCCCTCAGCAATAACTTACCTCTTACATAAAACTTTACTAGAAATCCAATCACAAGCAATAATACCACCTTCTTGGAAATATTCTTTAATCACTCCAATCCTAAAAGAAAATAAAACACAGAAATTTTGCAACTCATAAAAATCCATATCATTACTAAATAATGATTATAAGTTATTCATGTCAATCTTAGCTAACAGAATAAAAAAAAACAATAACTAATGATCAAACTGGATTTATATATAATAAACATGCACCTGATAATATTAAAAGAATACTCAACCTAATAGATTATGCCAAGTAAAATACCCCTGTGGAGGCAGCAATGCAGGCACCTGTAGAGGAGCTGCAGTGTTACAGATCTTTTGTCTCAAAAAGTACAGCTTTTTTGCTAGGGAGGCCCCTTTAGTGCTAGGAGTGTGTGGTGATGTCCAGCTGGGTCAGGCCTAGGATGCCAGGGGGGAAGCCCACCTTACTGGAACGTGTGACTGAAGTGCTGAGGAGGAAACAGTATAAAAAACAGTGGAAATAAAGTTGTATCCACCAGATGCCAAAATAGCCTTGTGAGTTAGTGGTTCCTCTTAGCAGGCCAGTGGTCACAGTTGCTGGTGCTACAGAAATCTCAGTAAAAAAAATCTCAGTAGAATCTCCACCCCTAGTGTTTGGGTGGGCCGGCCAATGGTACAGGCAAAATCAAGCTAAATCAACACATAGACGAAGAAAATGCAGATGAGACAAAGGAGACATAGATTGAATCTCTCAAGTAGTACTTTAGTTTATTAGAGCCACCAAAGTGCAGCTACAGACATGCATATTTCTTATATACAGGATAGTAGGAATGCTAGACTATTGGAAATACAGGGTTGTCTACCAAACTGATATCCATAAACATTAGGGTGTCTACCAAAAATCCCAATTAACAAACTAAAACAGTGAGTAAAAAGGGCACACAGGATAACCACTTGGTAAAAAACACAAAAAAAGTTTTGTAAAGCTAGAACTTCTAATGTGTAGTACCTAAAACCTCTTGTGTCAGAGGCATCATGGGAAATATGCAATTTACCCATTATGGATATCATGTGCTTCAGCTATCACTCAATCCAAAGTTAGTTTGGAAAAGAGATCTGAACCATATTGACTCCAAACTCTAATATAATGTTGTTGCTGAAAAATGATGTACAAAATTCATGTTGAAAAAAACATGTTAAAAATAAGTTAAAAAACGTATAATTTTGAGGGAGGTTAGGCTACACTTTTCATCTAAATCTTCTTCAGGATGGCTATGGAATAGCACCAGTGACTGTGACCACTGGCCCGCTGAGAGGAACCACTAACCCACAAGACTATCGTGGCATCTGGTGGTTACAATTTTGTTTCCACTGTTTTTTCTACTGTTTCCTCCTCAGGGCTTCAGTCACAAGTTCCAGTAAGGTGGGCTTTCTCCTGGCAGCCTAGGTCTGACCCAACTGGACATCACCACATGCTCCTAGTGCTAAAGGGGCCTCCTTAGCAAAAGGGCTGCACTTTTTGAGACAAAGCATCTGTAAAACTGTGGCTACTCCATGAGTGCCAGCATCACTGCCTCCACAGGGGTATTTCACTTGGCATTTTTCCCTCCCTGCCAGGAGGCCTTTACCCCTCCACCTATCAGGAACCTCACCTAACCTAATAGATTATGTAAATAAGGAAAATAAAGAAAGTCTCATAATAGGATTAGACATAGAGAAAGCCTTTGACTCTTTAAACTGGGACTACTTATTCAGAATTTTAGAACTATTTGAATTCCCTCCTACCTTTATCCATCTTTTAAAAAACATATACATATAAATAACTTAGCTTATGTTAATTAGGCCCCTTTACATTGGAATCCATTTATATTACAAAAGGAACTAAACAATGTTGCCCCTTATCACCTATCCTATTTGCTTTGGCCATTGAAATACTAGCAGATTCAATACACAATAATTCAAAAATAAGAGGGGTGGATCTTTATAGTCAATATAATTCTAAAATAATGCTTTTTGCAAATGACATATTACTAACCTTATCTAACTACAAAGAGACTTTAGAAGAAATAGATGTCTTAATTGAGAAATTTTATAAAACTGCAGGTCTTCACTTCAATAGATCAAAATCAAAATTCTTATTTTTAAATAATACAAAGAAAATACAAGTCAAGGAAAATCATACTACAGCGAAACAAGAATTAACTCTGAAGTATCTAGGAATTGTGTTAAGCAAATATATAAAGGAGTTAACATCAATATATTGCAATAACATCATCAACACAATCAAAAGTTACGTGGAAAAATGGAACCAAATACTATTGACCTTTGAAGACAGACTACAGTTAATAAAAATTGTTTTATTACCAAAGATTCTGTGTATAATACTAGCAATTCAGTTACTTCTTCAAAGATGTCTCCTTGAGGAAATAAATTCATATCTAATAAAGTTCTTATGGTATCCAAAAAGGAATACACTAGCCTTAACACACCATATCAGACCATGGAAACAAGGTGGACTAAATTTTCCAGATATTGAATTCTACATAAAAGCATCCATATTTAGGATAGTCATAGATTGGATAAGTCCTAATTAGAATTGGAAGGAATTACTAACAGTTATATCAATAAATAAATCTAACTTGCAGAAAAAAATTTCAATTGATAGAGTTAAACGTTGGTATATAATACATATGAATATGCAATATAATGTAATAAAACCCACTAAAATGTATTTGATTAACTAATATATTAATTTATTTAGGAAACTTATCAATGTAAATATAGATTTAAAACTCTGGTTTGAGTTATTAACACCTTTCACCATCACAAAGAATTATCCTCATAAAGTATATAAAGAAATAATTTCTACTTGGAGAAAAGAAAAAAAATGTTGTTGGGTACAATGTATTAAAGAATCAAAAGTTTTAGATATACATACAATAAAAACAACTTATGAAATCTCATCACAGGACTGCTTAACTCTGCAAAGCATCCTAATGTACTCCCAAGATTTATGTAGCGTAATTAATAATTCTTCCTTCACACATACACCAAAACTTATAAAATACATGATATTATATGCACTGACTCTAAAATGAAAATTAGTATCTCAAATTTATATAAAGAACTAATAAATTGTAAAAGATCACCTAAAATGCCATATTGGCAATATATACTAAAAGGCCACTCTTTACAATTAACAGAAGAAAACAAAACAAATATTTTATTATCAGTAAAACCTGCATCTATTACACAGTATTGGAGAATGTTTAACTGGAAATTCCTCCACAGAGCATTTCTAACCTCAGATAAAACCATTAAAATTAATTCACCCACAAATGATAAATGTTGGAGATGTGAACAGGTAAATAATGCAGATTGGATTCATGTATTATATGACTGTATTAAAATTAAAACATATTGGAATGGCATTAAAAACTTCTTGCAGGCTTTATTTAATACATCCTTTATCTTATCCAAAGAATTAATTATTTTGAATGTGAATGAAGGTCCACACTTGAATAAAACAAATATACATTTATTATGGACAATACTTGCAATTTCAAGGAAATGTATAACCAGAAGATGGAACATCTATGGATGACTTCTACACTCTACTGAAGACCACAACTTTGATGGAAATAAGATTAAAGAACTAGGGATTTCTCCTAGGCCATTAGTTAACAATCCATGGAAACAAGTCTTATCATTAATAGACACTCTACAACAATAAACAGAATACTCTGATAACTAAAAGTATATTTTTGTACAATAATTGTATATAATTAATACTACTTTTAATATCAGGCTGTTGTAAATACTGTATATAGTTATTCATAACATAATATACAAAATACTATGGAAAATTTAAAATATTTGAAAATAAAAAATATTTGAGTAAGAAGTCATCTAACCCTAAAATCATTCAGGTATGTTAGGAAAGACCCCTACCAGGCGCACAGCTGAGCTTTATCTGGCAGTTCAAGGTCTCCTCATAGAATCATTGACAAATTCTCACAACAACATAGATAGATTTCATGTGTGGATCACAGTAGCCAGATCTTGATAACTGTTGATGTTGAGTTATCAGCAGACAATATATTTCAAGATTTTACTTAAATGTTACTCAACAGGGTTACTCTCTGTCATAGCTCATGTTGGAGTGAATGACTTGAGACATACCTCACTGGAGTCTATGAAGGGAGACATGACCAGGGCCAATGACGTGGGCAAATCTGTGCACACAGCATACCTCGACTTGGCAAAGGCCTTTGACATAATCGCACACTCAGGCATTACTGATAAACTTAGCAAACTGTATGTAAACCCCTTTGTTGTAAGACGGGTTGTCAAATGGCTCACAAACTGGTCACACAGTTTCAAAGTGGGTGACTCCACATGAACCAGCAGACCTATTACTAGTGGGGTGTCACAAGGGTCAGTGATGGTCCCCTTACTGCTTGGTATATACTTCTCATTAGTTCAGCCAAAACTAAGGGGCTGTTGCTGACCACATTTGTGGATTACTGCAAACTGGGTGCAATTATTGAATCCACAAATGATGTCAGTATTCTTCAGGAGGGTCATATGCAGACCAACAACTGGTGTCTTAGTCACGGTCTCAAACTGAATGCAAAGATATTCATCATCATTCCCTTCGGTAAAAACAATGCCCCTTCACACTATCACATTAGCAGCAATACCCTATCTGCCTAATAAGTCATAAGAGATCTGGGATCACAAGTAGACTGCTACCTTAACTTTGACCACCATGTGTATACTATAGTAAGGAAGGCTTTCAACATACCACACTTAATAAGCAAAAGCATTACCTCTAAAACAAAAGAGTTATAACCCCTCTATACTCGTCGCTAATCAGGCCCATAATTGAGTATAATGCCCCTTTTGACGTGTACTGTACAAAGCACCTGCAGCAATTGGAGAGACCTCAGAGATCTCTAACTAAGAAGATCAAGAGACTCCAGTACATGCCTTACACAGACCGACTAAAGTCCCTTTCACTATACTCAGTATTGTATAGACTTCTTACAGGAGACTTGTGCCTGAAAGTGCAATCTCTGACCCAAACCTAATGAATTTGCTGCACATCCGTAAATCAAATGGGACAGGAGCCACCCATTCCGTGGACCTAAATATGGCCTGTGACCTGAATAGGACATGCTGGAGGGACAGATTTGTCTCCCAGCAACTGCTGTGTCTTTGGAATAGGTTGCCAATCCATGTGAAGCAGAGTAACTCAATGACTCTGTTCAAAAGGAACTTGGACAAGTGGATGGGGCACCATAAATTCTTACCAGGGATAGTGCCTATAACCCTCCTGGACATGGGCAGTCATTACTAAATACAATCCTGAGTATTGACTAGAGTATCTGTGGTATTACATTGGGATGAAACGGCTAGGCTTGAAATTACCTCCTGGTCAATAGTCTAGTAACCTCCTATGATCCTATACAGATTAATGATATGAGATTACATGGCAGAGCCAGTAACCTCAATACAGATTAAATGTGACCTGATTTGAAATAAAATGATGACCTCTTTTCAAGAAAACTGATCAGAGGCCAGTTCTACCATGGATCTTATTCCAAGGGAGTCTTGACAAAATATAGTTTAAACAGTGCCTGTGCTGAGATGGCATCACTGGTGTGGAGACATAGGCAGTCATAGACAATAAAAAACTCTAATGAGTCTTTGTACACAGTTAATTTAACAACAAGTTTGCAGCAACAAAGGAATGCCATAATCATCAGAAACATACATTAATGCTTTAAAGGCAGTAACAAGAGGTTAAAAATAGAAAAAGGGAAACCAAAGCAGAAAATTCTAGATTAAAAAATTTGGTTTTATTTGCTCAGAAATAAACAAAAAGAAAGTGATAGAAAAATGCTGTACATGATAATGGTAATCACTCCTTATTATGCACCTTTTAGTTAGTCCTGATATACTAGTTATTGAATTTCTGCATAGCATTCTGAAATGCAGTTAGTCATTGCCTAGCCAACTGACCTAATGTCAAATATAAAATGCCGACAAAATAAATTCGATCATACACAATATTCAACACAAACAAAACCAAAAAAAAAAAAAATATCAAAAGAGGAAATCTATTTCCTCTCCAGATATTAAAACTAATCCCTCCCCACCCCGTGCACTAGCCTCAAATTTGTCTGAATAGTGGCTGTGTTACAGGAAAGTTTTAAGATTAGGGTTGGTGGAATGGGTAGTGTTAGGACTATGGGGCAGTGCAACTACACAAGACAAACTCAGACACATAAACATTCACAAACACATACAAGCAAAACTACATCTCTCCTAACCTAACCCTTACTCTTACCCTAAAATACAGGAACGTTCACGCAACACGCACCCTTCACTCATCCCTAATCCTAATCCGAACTCACACACACACACACACACACACACACACACACACACACACACACACACACACACACACAGACATGCACTCTCACCCCCCAACCCCACTTACCTGTATAGACATTCCATACTTTCAACATATCGAGCCTTTGGCCATCTGTACTGCTGACATTACATCACACCCCAGTGTTTGTCAGACAAATGGTCATTCTGTAAAACACAGTGGAGCCATATATATATATATATCCATATATATATATATATATATATACACACACACACACACACACACACACATATATATATATATATATATATATATATATATATATATATATATATATATATTAAGAGTGTGAAAAAATGAGGAACAAAATAACAAAAGCACATTTGACTGAATGTTCAAATCACTGAGTACTCATTTTTATAGTGTTTATAAGTAGAAGTGTGCAAGAAAATGAATGTTTGATTGAAAAGATTATAGTGGTTCGTGTGTGTGTGTGTGTGTGTGTGTGTGTGTGTGTGTGTGTGTGTGTGTGTGTGTGTGTGTGTGTGTTTGCATATGTGTGTGTTTGTGTGTGTGTGTCTGTATGTGGGAGTGTTCATGGGTTAAGGTAAGGGTTAGGTAAGGTGGTCTATTTGCTGTTTTGCATATTTGGTGTTGTGTATTCTGTGTTCTGTAGTGGTACAATTAGGTAAGTTGCTTTCAGGAATATAATGGGTATTGTCAGGGTTAGGGGTAGGGTTAGGGATAGCACATATAAGTAAGGTGGTGCAGTGGGGTGAAATTTTTAACTGAAAAGTACAATGTTGTCATTTTCCCCACCTAGACTATAGGATGAAACACTAATTTAATGGTAGTTCCTCAGAAATGCAGCACTGTCACTATACAGAGATACACTACAGTCATTGTTGGAATATGACTTCAGAAAGTACATGTGCAGATCAGTGCCATAGTCTAGTGACAGTTTTGGTATTTCGCCATTGTCACTGATTACTAACTAGTTTTTCAATAAGTCATGCACATATACCAACCTGTCTTTGGAGTTATAAATCTCAGGCTATTTATACTTTTCTTTCATGTATTTAAACCTTAAAGTGATGACTTCAAAATCTAACAATGACCCTTATGTTTGCACATGCTTATGACCACAAGTTAATCTTTTTGTTTGTCAGAGTATAGCCCAACACCCTTCCTCCTAAATGATATATTGTCAGTAAAAATGCTCACAGTTAATAAACTATGACCAATTATTTAACATGGCATCAATGTTTAAATTTTAATGATATGATACTTCGCAGCATGACAAAACACAATAAGGCAATTCTACTGGTAAAATGAATATAATTTGCATGTCAGGACTATAAAGCATGCAATAAGTTATTATAAATAAGCAAAAACATTAAAATTATTTCATTTATAAACAAAATGTGAGACCACGACACTCAGAAAAATGCTTAGTGTTTATTTTGTCTGCATGTGCTATTATTTTGTGTAAACAGTACACATCCAATTTTAAGTGGTATTAAAATATTGTAATATATAATATAGCTTGTCTTTCTGTAAACTATTCATGCCAGGTTGACATGGATACCCACAAGTATTATATATGCACAGCTGCAATTATTGTACATGAAAACACACCTGACATCTGCTGGACTATGAAACATAAGCCAGGGAATAATGCATAAATATGATTACACCTGCAATTTTACTGATGTTGACATGAGCGATTACTGGACAAAATAAATTAAACCTAATGATGCAATGCAATAACAAATACAGAAGCGGTCAGTCCTAGAAATGACTATGTTAAATAACATGTTAAGCTTGCTAACTTTTAGGTTCAGCTGGACAGGAAACTGGCTCTTTAAAATGGTCAAGGTGAAACTCCCTGTCAGCTGCCCAAAGAAAAAGAAATGAAAAAGAAATTGCTGATCACTGTTTCTCATGGGAAATCATTGCCAGTAGGATTTCTAAGTGTTAGAAGGCAATGATTCACATATTATGGGAGACTTCTCCCTTATATGAGGGTTTGGGGGGCTTGCCCCCACATCTGCAGATTGGGGGGGGGCTTGGTCCTCTACAAAAAATTTTTAAAGTTGATTTTTCCATCCTTTGGTATTTGGGAATTATTTTTCGACATTTCAGCTTGACAGCATCCTGAATGGTAACATTTTCCAGTAGAACATAGGAAATCTGCAGGTTTTTATGGTCCTCTAACTCTGCCAAACTGGTCATTGTTTGTATTTATGGTTACACAGCTCCTGACAGATATTCATGCCCTTATCAGCATTAATGTGCTACACTTCCAGATTGTTTCATAAGAAAAAAAAAATTACTTCACATTAGTGTAATGATATGTATTTACGCTTGCTTACACTAACTTGTTAAGTCTAAATGAAGGGCTCCTGCAGACCAAAAGGTTTCCCTGTAGGGTAACATGACTTGTTCTTTTGTTATCATTCAACTTGAAATCACTTTTGAAGCAATATCTTTACAATGTTAGATAATATACAGAAGACATTAAATGCAAGCAAATGTCATAGAGAGGTTGCTTAAAAAGAAGTAAAATTATATTAACCAGAGTATTTTCAATTATTTCCAGTAGCTGAAAGAACCACCTGATTATGACATTATGCCTCCCAAAGTGTATATCTGTTATTCACATTTTGTAAATTCTACTAATGTATATGTATCTGTTGTTTCATATTCAGAATATTCAAATTATCTAGACTTCTATTATTGTTTTTCATGGTGCATTGATCTGTATATGATATATATACTGCTGCACTTTCCTAACTACAGTCTTTTTGTATGGCTTCTTTGATGAGTGTATTCATAGTACTGTACACCAACATGATACACAGCTAACAGCATATAGGAATACAACACAGGAGGACTAAGTAGATGTGAATAAATATAAAATGTATGAAAAAGCAGCCAACTGCACTTTTTTGTGGGAGGTGAGGTGAAATGGAAGCTTCAAAAGTGAACCAGAGCAATGCAGATGAGAGTCTTTGAACAAAATCAGAGCTGCACTCTTATGTTGTATTGATAGTATCCATTTGAAATGTCAGGACATGTAAAATTCATCTTTCTTAACTGTAATTTCTACTTCCAAAGAACAATATTTAATCTTTTTTTCTTAAAAGGAGTGACTCAAAGGAGGCATGTCTACTTGGTCTAATGGAATCTTGCCCTGGTAACCCCAATAAAAATCTCCCACAGTGTTTCCCAGAACTAGAAAAGATGTTTTTTTACATCTCCTTATTGGACACTGACACAGCCAAAGAGGATGTGGCTGGCCCTTGGCTCATGATGGCCAAAAAGACTACAACAGAGGAAATGGGAAAGGTGAGTAGTTTAAGGAATAAGCAATGGCTGCTACAGGTTTATCCACTGTCAGCTGAGTCATAGAAATAGTCCTGGCCTGACAAGGACTGCTTGATAAGTAATGTTTTTCTTTCCAGGTGCATGAGGAGAAGAAGCAGTATAAGCGGGATAAGTGTCCATGCTGCAGCTGAGAAAGAGTAGCCAAATCTGATGATTGTTGCTGCAGTGATTTGGTTGGAAGATGAGTTGTTGCAAGCAGCATATTTATACTCTCAACACTTTTCCCAGTCCCCTCACAAGAAAAAAAGCATAAGCAGAACTCAAATTCCCTGCCAATACCCTGTTCAAACATATAAAAAAAAAGGATCCAAAAATTCTCCTCAAAATGGCAGCTACATTTTATAAATACTTTATAGAGAGTATTCCTGCCCTATGGCAGCTACATTTTATAAATACTTTATAGAGAGTATTCCTGCCCTCACCAACAGCACATTACCATCACCTACACACACCTATAACATATTATCAACTTCCTCACCCACTACCACATTAACCTCTGAATAATATGAATCCAAACAATCCTTAGCCACAAATGGCAACTTCACCTTAAAACCTGCATCTATACCTACTATAAAAAAATACCTGATACTGAATCTTAAACCTTGCTCCACCATTGCTGACAACTTCTTACCTGAATACCTCAAGATGGCAGCAGAAGCCACATCTTACCTAGTAGCTATCTTAATCAGCAGATCCATACAGGATTCTTATGTTCCAGCCATTTAGAACGATAATTTGTCATCTCACTGCACATGGGAGGAAACTCTACAGAAATCACTAAAATTCATCCCATTGAAATTCTCTTCCCTCTTTCAAAAATTCTAGAAAAACGTATTCACACTCAACTTTTTCACCATCCCTTCTCAGAATAGCTCTTAATCAGAACTCAACATGGATTCCACCCTGGCCATAGTGCAGCTACTGCAGTATTATCCTTTTTAAATAATATAAACCAGAAATGAGACTCTGGAAAATTTCTCTCTTCCAGATGTATGTCTCTGTCCAAAGCCTTTGATACCATCTTACATAGCAAACTCCTTCAACAACTGCACCGACTGTTTCACTTCAGTGTTTTAAGAGTTACCTCTCTCTGACAGACAGCAAACTGTTAGATGGCAGCATGCTTTCTCTCCTGGCCATGCTGTTGCCTCTGGTGTACATCAAGGCTCAATTCTTGGTCCACATCTCTTTAACATTTTCATTAATGACTTCTAAACCTCTTCTAAGCAAGCATCACTTTTTACACTATGTTAATGGTTCACTGATATGCTCATCTGACACTTTGGTGCATCTTCTTGAAATCACACTAGAAACCTTCACCTCTGTTAAAAATTGGCTTCACAATGCCCAATTATTACTTAACCCCAAAAAACAAAACTACTCCTATTAGTCTCCAAAGTATACCTGAAGAACAAACTCAGCTTCAAATTTTTCTCACTTAACAATACAGATATGGAAATTGTATCCCCTACAAAACTTCTTTGTGTGATAATTGATGACAACCTCAGATTTGAACTTCACATTCAAAAAAAAAAACTCACCAGAAACTTAGCATGCTTATATAGACATAAAACTTTATTCCTAACTCTGCTAATACCACCCTAGCAACCACTTGCCTCCTTTACTCTTATATGGTGCTCCTGTCCTTAACAACTTTCAGATGTCTGTTAAAACCAAACTTGAAATATGCTACAATAAAGTTGCTAAATTTGCTGCCAACCAACAATAATATCCTACAATAATATTGCTAGATTTGCCATTGGCTCTCCTTTCAGAACTCATCACTGTCTTAATCTAAAACAACTAGGATGGCTAGAGTTTCTAAACCAGCTTCAATTTCACCAGCTTGCGATAGCCCATAAGACCCTGTAGCAACCCACCAACACTCCAATACTCACTAGCCTCATTACCCCTTACAACAATCTTAAGAATTTACGTTCCTCAAACAAACTGCTGATTAATATTTGCAGATCCAACAACTCAGCAGGAGATTCCCTGTTCTCTAATACTGTTGGTAAGCTATGGAATCTACTACCCACTGAACTCATAACTCGGTCTTCTCTTACACTTTTTAAAAAGAATCTAAAACTATTTCTCAATACACACTGGTTATGCTGCTGTACTAACCCTGACTAACTTTTTCCTTTACACTAATGAATACTCTACATCTTTATAGACGTATCCTTAAAGAATCAATAGACCATGTTATTGCAAATCAGATTTATGTATATATGTATATAGTATCATCTCTTGTACATTACCCTTTACTGTTTACTGTTTGTATTATGCTCATTATGGGTATTGTGTTTTGTATTTTTTATTAACAATTTTTTTATTTAACAATAGCTGTTTTTTTTAAGCTTGGACTGCTACTACTTTCTATATTGTATTTTGTATGTGTCTTGGAGCTTTTCTCCCCGGGCCTCTACTGAAAATGGACATGTATCCAGTTAGACTAGCCTGGTCAACAGATGTAAAATAAAATAAAATAAAAATAAATAACATATACATCATTGCAAGGCCCTTAAAAGTTTGAACTGGCTTGAACTACCCCACTGCCTATACTTTATACAACTAGCTACTGTTTACACCGCTATTTATAACTCCCATGCCAGTCCTACACTAAGCTCTATTCTTCCTTCCTATCACCCAAACAGACCCTTTTGTTCTAATGATAAACTACTTCTCACCATCTAAAAACCATAAAAAGTAATTAGAAATAAGTTTCATTGCTACTCTGTTGCCAAAAATGGAATTCTATTCCACAGCCTAACTGTAACCTGCTATCCTTCCTTCAGACATCTTCTGAAAGGCCACCTATCAAACTCATGGCTCTGCTCATGCTATACCCATGACTGAATATAAATATTGTTCTCTTTTCTCCACCCCTATCTGCACAGATTCTCTACCCATCTCCACTTCCTCATCTTCGCCTGGCTATCCTACCCTGTCTACCACTTTATATAACCTTTTCTTATCACATCCTCCCCATTTATACTAATCTATCATAATCTCTGTCACCCCTTAGTAATAAGTAAAAGTCATGAGTATAGTTCAATTGTAACTATAGTGTGAATTGCCAAAAGGACACTGTCCAGAATTGTATATAGTGTTTTACTTTCATTTTTGTCATTGTTCTCTTTGTAACATTTGTTTAGTATATATCTGTGCCTTATAAAATTGTTGTTTATTTTTGAAATATATAATTTTCAGTTGTTTCTTACGTAATGCATTTAATTCTTTTATTTTCTCTGTTAGGTGGAGCTCTTCTATCCAGGGCTCCACTAAAAATAGACTCTTGTAACCCGGTCAGACTTTCCTGGTAAAGAAATGTCAGTAAATAAAATTAATAAAACAAAACACACTGACAGAAAAGCAATCTGGCAGGTAATTTGTCACAAAGTGAACATAAAACGTTCTTGCTCATTCCCACAGTAAAACTTCATTGTCCAAAAAGTCAGAATTTACACAAGCCAGTAACATAGCTAGGACAGGGCAAAGGGGGCACTTGACTCAGGTGCACATTTTTAAGAGGAGGGATTGAAAAGGGCAGAATGCTTGCCTTTTTTTTCCTTGCTTGGAAAGCTGGCAGACATGTGTCTGCTGTAGGAAGATAATTAGTAAAAATGTACCAATCAGATATTTTCCTTTTGATCTTTGTTGATGAGTTTATGTGGGACAAAGATCAGCTGTAAGAAGTCAATTGGTAGAAAGGCACCAGAGTCTAAATGAGCCAGCTATGGCAATGACTCAAGCAGTGCATATATTCCCATAAAATACCCTAAATAGATTAATAGACACTAGTAGCAAAAAATAAAGGTCCGTGACAGGAAATGTCCAACACTGAGAAAAAAATGCACATTTTACAGAGAAAATAGCAATTTGATTCAAACAGTAAATTAAAACAATTCTTTATTAAATGGGCTATAATTTCTGTGTGGAGGGTTTCCCCAGTGGGACTTATCTGTCAGAAATGAAGCTCTTAGCCAATTGCTGTTCACATGAAGCCTGAAAGATGTTTTGTTTTAAGGCAGCAAGAAAGTACTGAAGAAATTTTCAGTCTGACTGCAGATTTCATGGGAGTAACCATTCAGCAATAAGAGTGGAGGTGAGAGAAGGAGCCAGAGCTTTTTGAATATATATATATATATATATATATATATATATATATATATATATATATATATATATATATATATATATGGGAACACTACTAAATCTCGAACTTTTGAAATCTCAAATTTCAAAAGCTCGAGACCATGTAGCCGAAACCCCACATTACCGAAAGACCAGAAGCGCGAAATTCAAAATCCCGATGTTAAGTGATTTTGAGTTAACACTTCTGGTGTTGTGGTTCAGGCAAGTATGTGTGTGTAAATGTGTTTGTGAGGGGCTTTAGTGTGTGTAAGTGTGTGTTGTGACTGTGGTGTGTGTGTGTGTGTGTGTGTGTGTGTGTGTGTGTGTGTGTGTGTGTGTGTGTGTGTGTGTGTGTGTGTATGTGCATGTGTGTGTGAGTGGCTGTAATGTGTGGGTGTGAGTTTGCCTTGTGTGTATGTTTGTGTGATCTCAGAATTAGAATATTAAAGTAGAGGGGGTATGGGGGGCACAGCCCCCCACATGGTGGGTGCAGGGGGGCGAAGACCCCTGTTTATCTTTAGTGTAGGGTGGTTTGTTTGGTTATGGGGGAGGCTGTGTGTATGTTTGTGTGTGCTGTATGTATGTAGTACTTTCGCGATTTTGAATTTCGCGGTTTTAACATTTTGGTAATGTGAGGTTTTGGGCTTTTAGTCTCAGTATTTTGGGCTTCGGGATTGTGTAATTTTGGAATTCAGTAGTGAATCCATATAAATATATATATATATATATATATATATATATATATATATATATATATATGTGTGTGTGTGTGTGTGTGTGTGTATATATATATATATATATGTGTGTGTGTGTGTGTGTGTATATATACATATATAAATATAGGCACTCACGTGTGTGTGTGTGTGTGTGTGTGTGTGTGTGTGTGTGTGTGTGTGTGTGTGTGTGTGTGTGTGTGTGTGTGTGTGTAAAGCCCAAAAAACACTGGAGTTTATGAATTATAAATAAAAAAAATAAGTTATTGCATATGTCCAATGAAAATATACCTCTTCTTGGATTCTGGATTTCCAACAAAGAAAACAAATAATGCTCTTAACCTTCCAGTTCCAAATAAATAATGCCTTTTTATGTTGGTTTTTCAGAATCCAAACAGCCTCTGCAATTAGCAGACTGTTCTAAAACTGTTCTGGAGGTAGGCTTCAGATGTAAGCACGTCACTAGGTTTACTCCATCAAACAGCTCAAAATGAGCTAACATACTCCACACCTCCAAAGGTTTCTTTATAGCTGACCCTCTGGTGAGGAAATAGCATCCTAGTTTTAGCCCTCCAGTGCATTATAGGTATGTACTAGGCTATAATTATTAGAAGCCTAATCATGCACTCCCCTGAAGCTTTTAACCATTATATTTTAAGCACAAATAACCCAGAGATGAACAACATATTTACATGCTGGTCCTATCCATGAGGGACAAGGGTGCTAAACCAGGGATGAATTTACAGTTAACCACTGTAGATCAATATGTGTGTATGTATCTTTAAGAAGCTGTCCAAAGGCTTCCACAAGAGTGTAAGTACTGAGCATGTGTAAGCTTGACTGCCATTTTGTAGTAAGCTGTTGATATGTAAGCATGTATGCATGTAAGGTCTGTCTGTTAATCAGTTTGTTTCTATTGTATGATGCTGCTATCCATCCTAATGTGTTTCTATATACTAAAGCATCAAACCAAGTACCCTGCCTACTTGTCATCTATGTTAGAGAGGGATGAGTGACATGGTGTCAGACGTAGGATGTCTAAAGGGCATGGTGTCAAAGGAAGCATGCCCAAAATGACTTCTTGCCAGAAACAACTCCACTTTCTTCAATTTAAGTCCAAGAGGCAACTGGTTGGTATTGGAGGAATATATGGGAGTGGATCATCCCTATTGCATGTATAATTCACAAAACAGGTGATAAACAAATTTCCGATGTTAAAACTTGCTCAAATAATTTCATATTCACAAAATATGAAATGAGGCATACAGAATGCTCTAGACGATATTTGAATAAACCAATATGTCCAATATTGCTAGAAATATTCAAATTACTATGGAAAATGAAATAAACTCTGAATAGCATAAAATGAATAAAATAATAGGAAATTACCACATTTTTCACTAAGCATGTATTTTCATATTAATTAAAGATATCCGAGTTATCAGAAGTTTATATAGTGTTTGCATGTTTGTGCAGTATTACAGTAAAGTTAATTCACAAAATACAGCCATTAAAAAACATATTTCGTAATTGCAGTATTTCAGAGTTTATTGTGCATTTGAATGTTATTATAAGCTCACAGAACAGTTTGTTCATGCATAATTACAAGGGCCATATTTTCAGTGTGTTTGTGTGTACTTTGTGGGCATGGATGATGGATTTTGAAACCCCAGTGCACTTGAGTTTGGCAATAATATTGCAGAGAAATAAACAAAACCAACCATGAGGATGTTCAGACACCAATAACAAAAAAAATTGTATAGGAATCAGCAAGGTAACTTCAACAACAATAGCGTCCACTCAGTTTATTAACCACTTTCATCAAAAAGACTTCATCAGAATATTGAATATTGCCGGCAACTGAAGAGTGTTTGAGAAACAGTATGAGGTTTTCATAAAGGCTGCATTTTCTGACAAAGATGACAATGCAAAGGCATGTATTCTACTTAATTTAGCTGGGTCAGAAGCCATTGAAAGGGAGCATTCATTTGTTTATGCACCTGCTATATTTGCAGGAGAATGGAAAAACCACCATATTGTTGTACTGGCTGAGTCAAGGGAGGACCTTAACTGCCTAAAATGCAAGTTTATAGAAATGTGTAACCCCCAGACAAATGTTACAATGTAAAGGCACTTATTTTATACAAGGGATCAAAAGCCTGGTGAAACTTTTACAGCATATATAAAAGACTTACGAAATAAGGGTAAAATATGCAGATTTGGTGATTTAAGGAATGAGTTGATAAATGACAGACTTGTGTGTATATTAAAGATGATGCTGTGAGAATGATTTTGCTTCATGACAGTGATTTAACTTTGAATAAGGCCACTGAGATTTGTCAGATATACGAGCTCACAGAAAAAACACACAAATATGCTTACAAATGAAAGATGCATTCTTCCAGTAACTTCTAGAGCTCATGTTGATAGTATGCAGCACATGGTTAAAAGAAACAGGCCCAAGCACATGAAGCAATTGTATCCCCTGCAGCACTCACTGGTAAACCCCAGAGCTTTCCAGCAAATTCCCGAGTTCACACAGTCTCAGTAAAGAGTAAGAGTGACTGAGCAAACAGGCATAAGGGTGAGGGTGCATGCTTACCAGTTCCATTGCCAACTGGTGTAATAGTGGTGGAAATCATGAATCTAAAAGGGAAAATGTTTAGCTTTTGGTCAGCAGTGCCATAAATGCAGTAAGTGGAATTATTTCAAAAGGTTTTGTAAAGCAAAAGACTCACATTCTTTTATTAAAAGAGAATGTTTTAAAAAATGGGTTGATCAATTAGAAAGCTGCAGCCCTACTCTTTATGTTGATGGTATGTCAGTGCTTCATGAACCAGTCAATGCAATGGATTTAAGGACAAAGAATGAAGTATTTTATACTGTTCGAATAAATGGCAAACCCACAGAGATCAAAGTTGATACAAGTTCCAATTGCAATGTTATGTCAGCAGCAACATTTGTTAGAGTGTGCCATGGTGAAAGGCTTGATTTTGCAAAGTGTGTGAAGATTATTGCTTGTGGAGGTGAAGAAATTCAGACTGAAGGCTCAGTAGTGCTTTCTTGTTACTCTGCTGGGAGATGTTACAAGTTGTTATTTTATGTGGTCAGGAGGCATGTCCAGTCATTATTAGGGCTCAGAGACAGTTTGAAAGATGGGACTGATTTCATTTAATAAGGAAGCCCATCATGTTAGCTTAAAAGACCAAAACTCTAATTTTATCCAGTATATTTTTTCTACCCATGCTGATCTTTTTGAAGACAAACTAGGGAAGCTTCCAGCTATGTACTCCATGATGTTAGTCCCAGATGTCATTTCAGTTATCAGGCCAGCTCTAAAAGTTCCAATAGCCATGCAGGACAGAGTCAAGGCCGAGTTAGACAAGATGGTGTGACAAGGTGTGATTTATCCAGCTGATGAGCCAACTGAATGGGTATCTTCCATACTGGTAGCTCACAAGAAAAGCTCAGATGACATCCGAATATGTATTGAGCCACAAGATTTAAACAAAGTACTAAAAAGACCTTGTCATACAATGCATGCAGTCAAAGAAGTTGAAGCTCTGATGTCAAATTCAACTGTTTTTTCTGTCTTAGATGCAAAGAGTTCATTTTGGCAAATTCAGCTTTACAAGAAATCATCATTGCTTACTACTTTCAGTACTCCATTTGGCAGGTACAGATTTTTCAGAATGCCATTTGGGATAAATTCTGCAAGTAAAGTCTTTCAACATGCAATGGAGCTACTTTGTTCTGGGTATCCTTGTGTTACTATAGTAGAAATGGGTTCAGGCACCTAGGCAGCGAGACATTTCCCTGTGGTACATTTGACTGGGGACACATGGCTGAAGTGACATTCAGCTGCAGAGAAATATGGCTGTTTGCAAATTCCCTGTGGGCAAAGAGAAGCACACACTGCCATGCTCACAGCTTTAATAGCCAAATGCATGGCAGCAGAAGAAGTAATACGTGTTGTGCTCAGTGTACAGTACATACTTATATAACTACAACATGTAGAAGTGTGCTACAGCATGGAGGAAATCTTGCAGGCTACTGTAGTCACATTTATGCTCCAGTATGTGTTTTAGGTAATGTTTCCTAGACACTGTGAAGGGGATAGTGGTCCACACACTCCAATTATAAAGGCACTGCCCATTGTGCACTGCATTTTTACTGCCATTGGTATGCCCTCTGGCCAGCCTGCTGCTGATGCCTACCATATTGCCTGCTGTCTCATGTTCCCTTGGGGACCATGGACATTGCTTTCCCCCTGTGCATTTGGTTATTAAAGCTGTGGGCATGGCAGTGTATGCTTCTCTTTGCCCACAGGGAATTTACAAACAACCATATTTCTCTGCAGCTGAATGTCACTTCAGCCATGTGTCCCCAGTCAAATGTACCACAGGGAAATGTCTCACTGCCTAGGTGCCTGAACCCAGAAATGGGTTCAGGCACCTAGGCAGCGAGACATTTCCCTGTGGTACATTTGACTGGGGACACATGGCTGAAGTGACATTCAGCTGCAGAGAAATATGGCTGTTTGCAAATTCCCTGTGGGCAAAGAGAAGCACACACTGCCATGCTCACAGCTTTAATAGCCAAATGCATGGCAGCAGAAGAAGTAATACGTGTTGTGCTCAGTGTACAGTACATACTTATATAACTACAACATGTAGAAGTGTGCTACAGCATGGAGGAAATCTTGCAGGCTACTGTAGTCACATTTATGCTCCAGTATGTGTTTTAGGTAATGTTTCCTAGACACTGTGAAGGGGATAGTGGTCCACACACTCCAATTATAAAGGCACTGCCCATTGTGCACTGCATTTTTACTGCCATTGGTATGCCCTCTGGCCAGCCTGCTGCTGATGCCTACCATATTGCCTGCTGTCTCATGTTCCCTTGGGGACCATGGACATTGCTTTCCCCCTGTGCATTTGGTTATTAAAGCTGTGGGCATGGCAGTGTATGCTTCTCTTTGCCCACAGGGAATTTACAAACAACCATATTTCTCTGCAGCTGAATGTCACTTCAGCCATGTGTCCCCAGTCAAATGTACCACAGGGAAATGTCTCACTGCCTAGGCGCCTGAACCCTTAGAAAACATATTAGTATAAGGTAATGATGAAGCTGAGAATGGCAAAATCCTCAGAAAAGTTCTGGAAAGAGCACATCAAGTGAGTCTTAAGCTCAATCCACAGAATTGCAAATTCAGGCTACAAGAAGTTATTCATTTACCAGTTCAGGCTTATGACCAGACCCTTCTAAACAAACAGCTATTCTTGAAATGCCAGCTTCAGACAACTACCTAGGCAAGTTTATACTAGACTTGAGTCAAATATCAGCACCACTCGGAGAGTTGACACATAAAGATGTATCCTGGTCTTGGTTTGAGCAACACCAAAGAGCATTTGATGTCCTGAAACACAGAATTGGTAGTCCACCAACTCTCAGATACTATGATGTTCACAAGTCAGTTACTCTTTCATGTCATGCTTCAAAATTTGGTCTTGGTGCAGTCATTCTACAAGAAGGTCAACCTGTTGCCTCTGCACCGAGAACTGTTAACCAAACTGAAATGCAGTATGCTCAGATTGAGAAAGAGCTTTTGGCAATGGTGTTTGCATGTTCAAAGTTCCAAGATTATGTTTATGGTAGACCTATACAGATCAAAACAGACCACCAACCTCTAGTCACTATTTTGAGAAAACCTATGGATTCAGCTCCAGCCAGATTGCAATCCATGATGCTGAGATTGCAAAAGTACAATTTCACTCTTGTCTACAAGAATGGCAAACTTCTTTATCTTTCTGATACATTATCCAGATCACCCAGAAATACCACTGAATAGCATTAGGATGAGAACCTTGGTTTTGCAATCATGGAAGTAAGACATTTTTCTTCCACATGTCTCGATGAGATGAGAGATCGCACAACCATGGATCCAGTTTTACAAAGGCTCAACCACTTTATCAATCAAGGTTGGCCATCAAAGCAATCTAATTTATCCCAGGAAGTGCAACCCTTATTTTTCTTGCAGAGACGAGATTTTGTCTGAAAAGATATCATTATGAAAGGTCCAAAAGTAATTGTTCCAGAGTCCTAGCAATAAGAGTACATTACTATTTTGCATTGTGGTCACCCAGGAATTGACTCTACCAAAAGAAGGTCTAGAGGACTAGTATTTTGGTCTTCTATGTAACAAGAAATTAAGAGAGTACTTTCATCTTGTTCCGTGTGTAATTATACTAAGCCATATCAACAGAAGAAACCACTTCAGCTAAACCAGATTCCTGAACTACCTTTGTCGATAGTAGCCAATGACATTTTCGAGTGGAATGGTCAACATTACTTGGTGTTAGTAGACTCTTACTCTAATTGGTTCGAGTTTGACCTACTTCCTAACCTAGCATTCAGTACTGTCATTACTAAGATGAAGTGTCATTTTGCAGTCAATGGTAGTCTGCACAAATTTATTTCTGACAATGGCATGCAGTTTACAAGCCAACAGTTCAAAATCTATGCCAAAGAATGGGACTTTACTCATGTCACAAGTAGCCCTGAGTACCTGCAGTCAAATTTTTTGGCAGAAAGTGCAGTTCAAAATGCAAAACAGTTACTAGAGAAGTCAAAATGAGACAATAGTGATGTTCTCCTGAATCTCTTGAATCTCAGAAATATTCCTCGTGATAAACATCTTGGGTCACCTGCTCAAACACTTCTGTTGATATAAATCAGACCCATATTACCAATCAGTAGTCAGTTGTTGGTTCCATGTGTCAAGAACAACAGGTCAGTGAAAACCAATCTGTTGAAGAAGCACTTAACCCATCCTACTACAATAAGACCAGAAAACTCTCAATCCATTACGAGAAGGAGAAGTGGTAAGGATGCAAACGTCCAAAGGTTATGATTGAATTGGAGTCATGAAGAATATAGTACATTGTGAAATCACAAGGAGCAGAGTTTAAGCAGAATCTGAAACATTTGATACCAGTGACGGAGCCTATTCCACAGCACATAGCCTGGGAGAAAGACTCTTTATCTCAGCGTGAGTTGTCCGGTGTTCCAGTTCCAGAGAATATTCCCATTCCTATGATGAGTCCAGAAGTTCCTGATATGAGTTGTTCACCAAAGACTGTCCTTGTTGCTAAACCCAGTTCAGATTGTTATGTTACTAGATTGGTAGTATCTCCAGACCATGAAATAGGTACACAGCAACTTGGACATGAAGATGTGTTTGTTTCTAATGCCTATAGTAATGCATGCCTAACCCCAGTGTTATTTTCAACTAAGGGCACTCTTTTTAAGAAGGAGGATGTAGATCAATGTGCATGTATGTATCTTTAAGAAGCTACCCTAGGGCTTGCACAACTATATAAATACTGAGCACATCTGAGCCTGACTGCCATTTTGTAGTAAATTGTTGAGATGTAAGCATGTATGTATGTAAGGTCTGTCTGTTAATTAGTTTGTTTATATGTTATGATGCTGCTATCCATGTTGATGTGTTTTTATGAATTAAAGCATCTAAACAAACTACCCCATCTGCTTGTTATCTATGGTAGAGAGGCAAGAGTGACACCCATCTGTCCAGATTATATTTGAATAGTATAAGAGAAGTACTTTGCTTTACATGGAAAATAGGTTGATTTCAAAGAAGAGGTATCCTCTGTGATACATATATGTCCCTTTAAAGTGTTATAGTTATGCCATGGAAAAATTACTCAGCATAACCATGAGAGAGACTAACATCTTTGATCTTGCAATAAATTAATCAGCATTTCTATAAAAAAGCAACCACAGCAGTAACAATGACATTTTTTTAACAGTTAAGTGCTTTGGTCTTTCACAAAAAGTACAGACTTCTTTAGAACCAGTTGTTCTTTTAGCAAACTGTTATATTACATAATCTGCTTGATCATGTGACTACTGAACAAACCACATAAAACTTTAAGAAGTACACAGACAAAAATTGAGTAAAAATACATTAGATAAAAATAATGAGTACATGCATTAAAACCATGGAATACTAAATAACTAAATAACATATTCATGTATAAAATCATTAAATTGTGAAATTAGGATGAAAAATGAAAAGATGTATTTTGAAAACTGTGTTCAAAAATCACAATCTGGTAGCCTTAATTTTCAAATAACACATAAGAGTCACATTCTTATAGATACCTGGTGGGCGACAAGCATCTAGTTTGAGCAACCATAAAATTTCCTTAACTTCTACTAGTTTCCCTCAGAGATCATCTATTGGGTAGGGAGTTATTATTTCCAAAATAATAGAATTAAACTTTTTGAAACCTGTGCAGTTAATAGAATGTTTATACAAGGTGTTCTTAATGTACTTTCTTTGAAATATCTTTTAAAATTTGTTCAAGTACACATTCCCATAATGTTCACTCTGTTTTTCCTATATAAAAGGATGAACAATAGTGGCATCTGTTCAGCAAGTGGATGTGCTGATAACTGACTCTACGTTTTGATAACTTTGCATCATTTTCAACACACCTGGAGCACTATTTTTGTTAATTACAAATCATGGATCTTGTCCTTACTATTCACGGGTGCATCTTGCACAGTCCACTGCATATCTTCATCGCTTCTTAGGTTTGACCATAAAGCAGTCTCCTTTGAAATAAAATAGAAACCAGAAATCCCCTCAAGCCAAGGTACCTTAAAAACTTCTTTAAGACAAATTATTTAATCCTAAGTGATACATTGTCAAACTTCAAATCCCCACCATACCCAGTTAACTCCACTGAATATGCAGAAACATACACCACCACACTATGTCATCTATGCATGTAAACAGATGCATAGATGCAGCTGTAACCCAGAGCAACAAGAGCAGAGCAAACCCCAGAAAGAAACCCACATGCTGGAACTATAATATCAACAAGATTTACAATAAAAGGGAAAGCATTTTGACCAAAAGTAAAAAGAATAATTCCTGGGATCTTAGAATCCTAGACACAGTAATAAACAAACAACTCAGGAGCTTAACAAAATCCACCAAAGCCAAGTTTGAGGTTAAATAGCTATCCAAGCTGAAAACAAATTTCTTTCTTTTTTTAGTTATGTTCATAATCTCAAAAGCAAATTGTGGCCATGGAATGAGATGATTGTGAATGCATTTATTTACACCGAGGTTAAAGATATAGGGAACCTGCTGGCTGATAAATTTAGCTCTAACTTAACCCCTTTCTTCCCCTCTGTCTGTCTCACTAGATATACCTTAAACTGGATTGCCTCCAGCTGTCACACAAGACAAAGTCCAAAAAGTGCTATCAAAACCTAAAAATAGTGCATCAATGGGTCCTGACAATATCCCTGGATGTAATTTAAATAGCATGAGGCATGATTTAGCCACACCCCTAGCAACACTGTTAAATCTCATGTTTTCTGTCAAGCAAGTTGAGAATGGCTACAGTCATTCCCATGTACAGAGGAATATCTTCCACAGACCCAAGCAATTGCAGACCTATAAGTTTGACCAACCTCATATGCAAAGCAATGGAAAGACTTATCATGAAACTAATCAATCAGGGCATAGGGAACCTCCAAAAACTGGAGCTGTCTCAGTTTGGATTAATCAAGAAAAGGTCAAGCTTATTCATCCTGGTGAACTTTTTTTGAAAAGGTCACAAAATCAATGGATGAAGGCAAAATGGTGCACAATACATACCTCGAGTTTCCCCAAAGCTTTTTACTCTGTTCCTAACTCAGGCATAGTAGAAAAGCTAAATAAACAGAGATTAAAGCCATATGTCACCTGCTGAATTGCCAGCTTACTCACAGACAAGCTACAGGAAATCAAAATATAGAACATTACCTTTACAAAGAGACCAACACCAGTGGAGTCCATTGAAGGTTTTGTGTTGGGACATCCCCTGTAGGGCATCTACTTTTCTGAAGTAAAAGCCTGTACTAAAGGGCTTTTGCTGACTAAATCTGCAGATGATTGCAAAATAGGAGCAATCATTTTATCCCCAAATGATTTATCCATCCTGTAGGAAAGTTTGGCCCAAATAAATAACTGGTGCCAATGTCATGGACTGAAACTAAATGCTAAAAAATGCATTACTGTAACCTTTGGAGAATCATCTACCCCATGGAAGCACCACATTGACAATACACCCTAAAGAGTTGACTCAGATCAGTATTTGGAAACTTATGTGGACAGTGATTTAACTTTTGATCAACATAGCTTATAAGCAAAAAGACTGTGTCTAGATCAAGGGATGTCATTGTTCTTCTTTACTCAGCCCTCATTAGGCCAGTCATTGAGTATAATGCCCCCTTTGGCATGTATCTATTCAGAGACATGCAACAACTGTAATGCCCACAGAGATACCTTACTAAAAGGATACAAGGTCTAAACAACATGCCCTACATCGACCAACTCAATGTCCTGTCACCATACTTGGTATCCTACAGAATGCTAAAGGGTGACCTGTGTCTGGCATACCAGACCCAATACTGATGGATGTACTACACATCAGCAAGTCAAATGGCATCAGAAATACTCTAAGGATTTAAACCTCTTCTGTAATATCAGCACAACAGTTTGGTGGGATAGATACATCTCACAGAGGATACTTCTGCTCTGTAACAAACACATAAAACACAGTTCCTCCCTGTCCATATTCAAGCACAACCTGGACATATGGATAGGAAATAGAAAATTTACCACAAGACTACGCTCTGTACTACTACTAATGGATAAAGACAGTTCCTAAATGCCTTATCCCATGCATGATTCACCTCTAATTACCTATAGTATGATCCTAGTTATTCTCATTAGGGTAGTATACAATTATTGACCATGGGATGGGTAAGGCCAACATCTAACCAAATGGGATAGGTTAATTTATGCACAAACATGGAAACTGGGTAGGCTTGAAATGGCCCAGAAGGGCAGCTAGCCTAGTATTTATCAATGAGCCTGGGTAGCAAAACAGATTTATATCCCTCGAGCAAGTGTTTATTCCCCTGCTGGACTTTCAAATGTTCAGTAGGTCTGACAGGATAAGGTCTTTTCAGGCTCTGTATCCAAGGCTGATATTTCAGCTTGTATGACACCAAGAAGAGTGACAAACCTATGAGATGGTCTGCTTAGTTTTTTATGATGCAGACCCTTGCTTTTCTTAGCAAAAAAAGCACTCTGGGCATTCAGCATTGAAATTGTGTCAAACATTTGAGGAGGTACATAACAATGAGGCATTATGCTCAGTGATCTTCTTGATAAGTATAAAATACAGTGGAATGCTCACATCCCTGTACTTGGCCACCATACCATTTATAATATACTTAGGTTAATGTATCCCTAACTACTGGATCAATTTTCAGGCAAGTGTTGTCAATGCAATAGTTACACAAAACTTCTTGCTTGCTGAGGGATGCAATTATACATTTCTTGGCGTTAAGTATTAGTCTATAGTTTTAACACCAGCTATTGGCTTAGGAAAGATCCTCTTGGTGAATCTTGATGTCTGATGTGGAGTGCATGATGGCATGAAGTTTACAATCATCTACAAACATGGTCAGTCATAAGCCCTTAATGGTAGCTTTGACTTCTGAGAAGTAAATGCCAAAGAGGAGTGGCCAGAGGATTGAATCCTGGGATACATCACTAAAGACAGTTCTTTTGGAGGTGGTAGAGCAAACTATCCTAATTTCCTAGTTTCCATTTTAATGCCGATTTGCTATCCAGTATGTTACATAGCGATTAACCTTTAGATGGAAAGTTTATCTACAATACCTGAGTGAGGGTTGGTGTCAAAGACATTTGTGTGGGCTAGATGTGCAATGTGTACTTATTTTTCCTCATCCATTATTTCCATAACACTCTCAAAGAAGTCAGTCAGGCTACATATGAAAGGGTTGCCCTTACCAAATCCAAACTGGCTCGGGCCAAAAGTTTATAGGTTACCTATTTTCTTATTTATTAATTCCATAATAATCCTTTTCTCAGCCTTACAGATGAGGCTTGTCAGTCTTATGGGTCTATAATTTTTAGGGACAGATGATGTCCCACCTTTGTGCAACGGGATAACAGTTTCTCTCCTCCATTTGACTGCTACAAAGCCTGCTAGTAGGCTAATACTAAATAGCCTTTGTAGGGATATGACAGATCTCTTTTTCAGACTTGCCAGTAAGCAGGCTAGTACATTATCTGGCCCTATAGAAGCCTTGGCCTTTGATAGTGACTTGATAGTACCAGTTCATGGAAGATTTAGTGGGGGGGGGGTAATGTGGGTATGAGATCTGGGATCATAGGTAGGGGCAGCGGTGTGAATGTATCTGCTAATAGATTGGCTATGACCTCCCTGTCTGAATATGCAATATCATTTATATTAGCTCTGCACAGTGCTGGACATTGTTTATAAGATTTTTGACTTAGTTAAAAAAGGCTTTGTGGTTGTCTTTTGCCTTGGTGGCATGTTTTTCCTAATATCTGGCTTTGGTTGACTTGATCAGGGTTTGGGTTCCCTGTTTATCAGGAACTTTTGTATCTTGAGAGTTACATTTATTTTTACATGTAGTGATTTTTTTTCTTGAATTATGGAGCCCATTTATATTTGGGTTCTACACAGGGGTTTATTTTTGAATTTGGAATTGTGTGTATATGCTTCTATGCTGCTATTTAGACATGAGTAGAATTTGTCAGTAAAGGATTCCATATAAGCAGTGGCATCATCGAGCTGGAAGGAAATTTTGAATTTAAGCCAGATCATCACTCAGGTTCAATAGATTAGCTTTGGCGTAATCACTGAATACTAACATACTGGACAATGATTCTGGCTTCAATTTTAAGGTGAAAATGACTGATCTGTAGTCTGATTTAATCAAGGAGCGAGTTAAAATTGGAAGAGAGCAGAGCTGTTCATATATGTTAGGACCATGTCCAGGATTTTATCACCCCTGTTTGGGGTACATATTAACTGGTCTAGAGAATTTGTATTAGTGAAGTTGAGAAATCTCTGGGCGCACATGTGAGATTACACTCGTGTCTCTCAGTTTCTGAAGGGATAGTTGAAGTCTCCTATGTGAATGGTGTATTGTTTAATGCACATGGGCTCCATAGTAGTCCAGTAGGAGTTAAGGGCTGATGGGGAGATAGAAGCGGACCTATAGTAAGTCATGATGTGATAAGGGGTTTTGTTAATAGTAAGCTGGATATGGAGGAGTTCCAGATTTTTATCTTGTCTGACTAGTCTGGAGATGAAGTATTTTTTTTTTTTTACAAATATGGAGACACCTTTGCCTTCAGTGCATTCATCTAATATAGTGGGCCTGAAAATGGGATAGGCATTGAAATCCTACACTTACAGAGTGCTTGAAGAATGTCTCTGTACTGATGCATATATCAATGTTTTGCAGAGTAAGGAGTGCTTGTAAGTTGTAATGATTTTTCTTATGGATCCTAGCTTTAAACAGCAATTCTTTTATGTTATTTGCTTCTTGTTTTGTTATGTTGGAAGATTTTGAGGACTGATGTTGCCTAAAAAAGCACTAAGGGGTGGGCAAAGTTTTAGGCAACATACAAAAGCCTTCGGGGGAAGGTATAAGCTATTCCTGGAAAAGCAGTTAGGACCTTGTACCATCTCCTCCCAGGATGATATATATTTGACCTCCTCTGAATGACACTAGATGGTAAGCCAATTATTAAAGTCAATAATATTTTGTTTTCATTGTGGTATGATTCTAGGGGAAGGTCAGATTTTACACAAGGCTAGGTTCCTACCTGGCTTGAGGACATATTCCAAGAGCTCCATAATGTCTGTCTTCATATAGTCCAGGAAGGTACATTTCAAGTCATTTATATCCATGTGTTCTATGTCTGCATCATATGTGTAATTGTGGTACAAGGACTTGAGTGCCTGCATTATGTGGCAAATTCTGGCACCTGATAGACAACTAAACATGACCCTCTCCTTGCACAGCCTAGTGAGTGATACATGTGTGTGTTTCACAATACTAGGATGTTGACTTGTGTGGAGGTTTGCCTTATGGGCTTCTAAACTGAGATACTATGTCTCTTCAATGTATGTTTCATGGTGGATGCTACCTGTCTTATGTGTTTTTGAGTTTGCTAAGGGTACTTGCTTCTTAGGTTACATTTGGGAGACCTTTGGGGTTAGATAGGTTATTTTAAGAGCATTAGCATGTGCAAGTCTATTTGGGTGTAATATGCTAACTGTGCTGGTGTGTGGTACTGAGAATCTTCTCCTTATTTATTGTCTCTTCAAGTGAGAGTTTTGCCTCCGATATCATTAAATACTTGCATCTCTCACAAACGCTGTCTCCATTTGTTTAAGTAGCAGGTGTTTATCAGTAAACATGATACAATTACTACATTGTCTCAGGGTGCCCATTTTAACCACACTGGCTACAAAGACAGTTGGAGAGTGCAAATTCATGGATCTGGGTGCTTATTAATGTGGGCTAAAAGGGAGTACTGCTTGTGAGATTTGCAGTTGATTACTGGATGTGCTTTCTATCTAGCACTGGAGATAGTGCTAGTCTTGATATAGCTGGATGCACTAGGAATCAATGAACCTTGGCTCCTTCCTTCACCAGAAGCAAAAGATTAGCATTAATCCTAAGCTGCTTCCTATAACATAGGATTAACCCAGATGTTGCTCTTCAGGAACACTTGCTATAGTTTTCTCATAACAGATCATAGAGCTACTGGACACTAGACACCACTGACAGCTAAGATGTACTAAGGCCTTAATGATATTCTCACCAAAACTGCCAACAGGCCATTCAATGAAGTCTATACAAACTGCCCAATCAGAGACCAGCAGGAATCAAAACCACCCTTGTCTTTCATCATCAGAAACAGAAAGGTAGCATTAAGCCCAAGTTGGCTGTATAGAAGAAACTTTCAGGCTTTCTTTTGATTGGCAACTTCTATGAAGACTCTGAATTAATCTCCCTCTAATCCTTTTCTCACCAGGTGCAAACAGAGGCATTCTTATCATCTGAGAAGCACTTTCTTGGCTGTGTAGTGCCAGGTAGTCTAGTTCTATATGTTACAGATTTTAAAAGCAAGATGGAAAACATGATTAATGCTTAGAATATTGCAGTGTGCAATAAGTGAGTGAGTGGAATGATATAAAAGAAGAGATAACTCAAGCTTTAAGAGTCTAAGGGGAGGCCTTTGCAATTAAGTCTTACAGTGCCCAGTAGAATCAGCAGATTGCAAGAGAATGGGGGAGTTTCCAAAGTCAGAATGTAGTAAGGGTGGACATCTCAAAAGTCACCAAGTTGAAGAGCACAACAGAAAGTGGACAGGTGGATGTAAAAAATCTAATGCATTCACAGACCACTTGTAGTCTCAGAGCACCTACAGGTAATAAGAAATCCTTTACTCATCTACTCCCACTAATTAGCCAAACTGAAATTCTTTCTCAGTCAGTGAATGGGAAACAAGTTTTTTTTCTAGCTAAACCTAACCAAGAACTTTTGAAAACTCCAAGAAAACAAATTTAAGGTAAAACAAAATTTCAAATAAAACAAACTGTAATGTAATAAGGGCAAACATAATTTAAAAAAATGAATAAAAGTATCCAAACCTTAAATGGAGAAATCCAGTCCAAAATCCAATGCAGTCTCATACTAACAATAGTCAAAAGTTGCAATTTATACTTCATTATTTGCCAATGCTGGCATTGAGTTGTTGCTTGGTTGTGAGGAGAATAGTTTTCATCAATCTGATGCATACAGTTAAAGGTACATTACTAATTTCTAGGCTCATCATGATTTCTAGATTCATCATCAAGATAAATAGATAAATATTAAGATATAGATAGATATATGTGTGTATGTGTGCATGCACACTCACATGAGTGTGTGTGTGTGTGTGTGTGTGTGTGTGTGTGTGTGTGTGTGTGTGTGTGTGTGTGTGTGTGTGTGTGTGTGCGTGTGTGTATGTGCACCTGGTACATTACCTATTTCTAAGTTCATTATCAAGATATAGATATAGATATAGATATAGAGATACATATAGATATAGATATAGGGTCGATATTACATTATTAAAGTTTCAAAACTTCAAATCTGATATGGTCGACACCATATAATCGAAGTCTTGAAACATCAAAAATGTAATAAAACACAACAACCTACAAAAACAAACCACATAAACGCTCTAAGCAGGGGGCAAGCCTGTCTGAGCACCCCCCCACCCCACCCCCTGCTACTTCAATGTACCAACTCTGAGATCCCACTACAGTGCAGAAAAGGGAAATCTTCCCTTTCCGTGCTGTATGGAGATCTCTGTTAAAAGACTCAAAGTTTCAAGACTTCGATCATATGGTGTCGACCATATCAGATTTGAAGTTTTAAATCTTTGATCTTCTGAAATAGACCTTAGATATAGATATGTGTGTGTGCTTGTGGATGTAGAGTGAGAGAAAGAGAGAGAAAGATTACTTTTGCATCATGTGCCAATGTATCAGACATCATACGTTCAGTGACCCATGTAAGAGATGTTCTGACTAAAGACAGATGACATGCCTAAGTGAGAAGTAACCATAGCCATCTACCATGGATGAGTAGAAAGAGGCCATAGCCATAAGTTTTATTGTGAGTGGTTCAGGCAAAACTTCATTGGTTGGAATACAACAGATTACAGAAGGATAAACTGGCTGTCATACTTTTGTATCCCATCATTTTTTATAACTTTTTTTGTCTCAATGTCTAGTGCCTGCTGTCCTTCAAACAACTACCCCAATGTTCTGGTCAATTTCCATCCATTTGCAAGAGTCAGTCATGGTGAGGTTGGTGTCCAAGCAGCCATAAGGATGTTTAACTATTTTTCCATCTGTAATCCCAGTCCGTTCCAAATGCTGTACATGTTTGCATATGCAAGGGTTGCAGTGCCTTGCTCCCAGCATATGTCCTTTGAAGGCTGCCCTGCTAGGGTAGCATGGTAAATCACACATAATGAGTCCATCCACTACGTACAGTGCATACAGAGCAACTATAGCCACCATTGCTGGAAATGCAATGGACCATATATCAGCCACTTCCCACCAGGAAGAATAGTCTGTCATGAGATGTTCATGCCCATTGTCTCTTGTTGGCTTCCCCAGGGCCTGGGCCATGATTCAATCCAGGATCTTCTGTGTCACAGCCAAGGCTTTATCTCCCCATACCAAGAAGGTATATTTCTACCCCCAAACATTTTTAATGTAATTTTTTTGTTTGTTTTTTTATTTAGTGTAGTACACAGTGATTGGCAGTCAGTTTTTAATTATTGTAGAGCCCAGAAGTACATTTTGTTTGCATGGTACAACTGCAGGGGAAATTCCTCTTTCTTGCATTGCATTAGCCTCAGAGCAGGTTTTGCATGTGCACATTTATTATGCATTTTTATAATCCCATGTCAATGTGTTTTCAAATATCTAGAAAGCGTTCAGTTTTAGTGCTCTAACACACATATTTTATAAGATACCAGGTTACTGGTGCAACTGGAAATGCATTTGTAAAAGCTGTTCATGGAGAAGTAAAATACAGAATATATTTTTTATACACTTCATTTGCTTATATTTGGCTATTAATTCTTACAATAATAAGTCAGATAAGAACACATGTCAAAGCATCAAGAACAGAAACATGGAAATAACTAGGGAATAAGGTTTGCTTAAATTGTGATCACTTGCTCCTCAGTTTACTCCCTGTAAATGATATATACAATGAGGAGAAACTCAAAGGTATTAATTTGTTTTCAGTTTGTTATAGACTGATGATAAAAGAGTTGATCTGTATTTATATATATATATATATATATATATATATATATATATATATATATATATATATATGCTTTAAGCATGAAAAGTTGGAATGTAGTTTGGTTAGGTGTCTTTTGAGGCATGAAAGAACTGCAAGAAACCATGAGGTACTGGAAGATTTAAAAAATATGAAAACAAAAAAGCAGGAGGAGATTATATTCAGTTTAGTGTAGGTCAGAAATTAAATCTTAACCTGTTGATATGTTCCCTTGAAAAATCCCTATAAGAAATGAAGACAAATTTATTTCAGTATAACAATCAGTGTAATATTACCAGATTGACAGAATTACATATGTAATGGTGACAATTAGTACTTAAGATTGTACTGAAGTTATATCAGATATTTAGAGTAATAGTCACACTTTTACAAGTTAAACCTGGATCGCACATAACTCTCAATCTTTTAATGCAAGTTTATATGCTATGTCTCCTTTACAAAATGACAGTCTGCTTTATATTAAGTATCTCATACAAATAGTGCTTGCTCAATCATTAAATGTTATTTTTAAAATCCAATAGCTTTTTAGTGGTTAACATAAGTAAATAATCATAATATTTTGAATCATATGCTAAGATGTCAATGAATACAATTTAGATAATAAGCAAAGACAGTGAATTGCATTCTAAACCAGTGTCAGTTTTTAAATAGGTATGAATGCTTGCAGCATACCAAAAGGATAGTTTACATACTAGCCTATAGAATGACACTTCTGATAAAAAAAATAGGATTGTGTTTCTCTGTTATTGTCTATTTTTAATAATAACAAAACATAATATCTCAGAACAATTTATTATGGAAAGTTTAAATCTTAAAAGGGAATGTTTTCAGATGTTTGTTCAGATACTTTGATATAACATTTAAGGAAAAATAGGACTGATTCTAACAGTAGTACTAGATTAAAGAGCATCAAATATATAAGGGTACCTATGAATGTTCTATTATATGATACTCTACACTAGGATTACAGCTAAAATATAAAGCCTAGGAATATAGTAATAGTACAAGACATAGTATACAAACAGAAAAAGAAAGAGATCAGAAGAATTAAATATGTATATAGTTAAAGACTATAAATATGTCTACAAGGGTGGGAGGCTGGCATAGTGGTTAAGGTGTTCACCTTATAGGCACAAGGTGCAAGGTTTTTATTCTCACATGGGTTAATTGGCTGGGCTTGGAATGGCCCACAAGGTCAGTTAGCCTGATACTAATGTTTGAACTTATAATCCTGTGGGCAACTTTATACATAGCAAATAAAAAAATAAATAAATAAATAAAATCATCTGACCTATAAATCAGTAAATATGAAAATAACAACTGACTTCTTCCCTATAGTAGACCAGGGAAATAATGTGAAGTACAGGGAAAGATGACTGTAGAGTTATTCAGTTTGGTCAATTTATAATAAAGATTCTGAATACCTGTTTAACTTTTCTTATTCATAATAGTTCACTAACAGACTTTTTTAAGATGATGCATGCTAAAAATATGAGACAGTTTAATAGGAATCAGAAGCACGAACTAATCATTGCTAGTCTAACGTAGAGTTTGAGATGTAGTTTGTTTATCTATTGCAACAAAGTAGGAATATGTTATTCCATTATAGAATGTTTTAGGGTTACATTATTAAGTAATTTTTTATTTGTTTCAAAAGTTTTGTCGATAGCTGAAGATTTCATATTGCTATATAAGTATATAATAAGGTTGTGTACATAAATGGGATTTTATTATACCTGTATTTTTTCTCTTTCTCTCTTATATAAATTTCTGATTTTAAATGCATATCTATTGATATTAATGTATTGAATAAGCCAGTAAAGAGGGGAGTCTGTTCAAATACTTGCAATTACATAAAGCTCAAATAGTATTTATACAGGAAACGCATTTACTTCATAAAGATGTAAATAAACTTTAATTAAATATTTTCATTTTAACAGATTCTGGATTTTGAGCTAAAAAAAGAGGTCCTCTCATTTTCTGGAAGAACTCACCAGTAATGCCTAAAGTAAAAAATACCAATGTTGATAAGAATGGTATGTTAAACATTGTTATAACTGAGTGGAACAGAAAACTATATACATTGGTGAACTCTTACTGGTTTCTAAGGTTTGGAGATAAAGATGCAAAAAATTGCTTAGACACTATAGCCTACTACATGAAAGGTGAAGTCATAATGGTTGGTGACTTTAATTGTATTTTATCAGACAAAGATTCCACTGCAGATAGAAATCTGAGGATCGCATCTTTATCCAAACACTTAATGAGCTAAAGAAAACAAGCTCACTTTAATTTACCCATTATTCATATAGATATGGAACATAAACAAATATTGATAATTTTTTCTCAAACAATCTGTTATCAAATGTCAGAGAAGTTTCAATGGCTTCATGTCCATTATTGGACCATAATGATATAATATTTAATAATTATTTAAAAAACTGACAATTTAATACATCACATATATTATTAAAATTGAAGGATTCAAGGATTGGTATGTTAAAGAGATCAACAATTTCCTAGAAACAGACATGAACAGTGAAGTATCTGGCATTGTCCTGTGGGATTCGTTAAAGGCTTACTTAAATGGAAGAGTTACAAGCTGGTATGTTAGTAAAACAAGAGAATGGGACAAATAATTGAATACACTATAGGCAAAATAGAAACAGTAAAGTTAAATGTAAAACCAAATGACATTGTCAGTCAGTCTAAATTTAATAACTTAAATACAAGATATGTTGAAATTCAAAATCATAAAGTTTCAATACACCTAGAAAAACTTAAACTTCAAGCATATTCAGTAAACCCTTTAAGCTTGCATAGACTTGCTCTTAGATCAAAGAAACTGACTACATTAAATCATATCAAAGAAATTGTAACATATATAAATAATAAAAAAGAAAGAGGAAAAGATATTAATGGCATTCTTGGGGGCTTTAACATATTTTGTAAAAATATAAATAATAATGCAAATAACCTAGATAATGATGATATAGTTGAACCTTTTCTAAGGAAAAATATCAGTAATAAAATAACATGTGAACAAATAAAAAATGATAGACCATTCACTTTAACAGAAATAAAAGATCAAGTAAAAAAGTTAAAAAATAAGCTGCCGGGCCTTGATGGTCTTATACAAGAACTATGTAAAATGCTACCAGATGATGCGGTTAAAATATTAGATAAGTTCTGTAGAAAAATAAAAACAACTGCTGAAATCCCCCCCATCATTGAACATTTTCCCTTATATCACCTATTTTAGAAAAGATAAGGATCCTACAAAGTGTTCATCATAAGACCAATTTCACTTTTAAATGTGAACTATAAGATGTTCATGCCCATTTTAGCTAACATAATAATCTACTTATAAATAAACTAATTAACAATGATCAAACTGGGTTTATTTTAAATAGAAGTACAAGATAATATAATAAGAATACATACATTAATAGACTATGCAAATAAAAACACATTTTTTTAATATTAGTCTCGATTTAGATAAGACTTTTGACTTAGTTAATTGGTTGTACCTGTTTAAAATACTTAAAGTGCATAATTTCTCACCTGAGCTAATGCATTAATTTCTAAGTTATACAAGAACTCTTATGCTTATGTTAAAATAGGTTATTTTCTTTGTAATTCCTTGAAATTACAAACAGGCAGAAAAAAACAAGGCTGTCTATTATCACCTTTACTTTTCTGCTTTAGCTACAGTAGCCCTTGCTAATAGTATTAGCTCCAATAAGAACATTAATGGTATCAAAATAAAAGATTTCAAACTAAAGATTCAGCTCTTTGCTGATGATACTTTACCAACAATAGGAAATATAAAAAATTCATTAGAACATATAATTAGTTATATAAGTCATTTTGAAGAAATCACAAACTTAAGATTTAATAATAATAAAATAAGTACATTATTAATACATACAAATTAAAAAATTCAAACAAAAATGTTCTAACTTCAATTATAATAGCAATCAAATGAAATGCATTAGTATAACAATTATGTCTAATAGTAAATAAATGAGACAAACAAACTTTCAACAGGTTGTTGATAAAATTTTGAGTTTAGTCACTAATTGGAAAATATTCTTCTTTACTATGGGAGAATGATTAATGCTTATTAAAATGGCAACTCTCCCTAAAATATCATTTGTCTTAAAATCTTTAGTACTATCTCCACCAAAAATGATGAAGAAGATAAGTAATATTCTACTTAATTTTTTTTGGCATTCTAATAAACCAAAAGTTTCCTTTGATTCCAGGGGCAGCTCATGATATAGGACTGCAGCCCCCCCCCCCAGCTGTGGAAAGAAAAAAACAAAATAAAAACATTGCTTCTCATGGGGAAACTGTCACTGGAGCCTGGGCGGGACTGTAAATGGACTCATAGGGACTGTTACTGGAGCCTGCTCTCTCATCTTCAGGTGGGACTGTTACTGGAGCCTGGTAGGGAACTGAAATCATCTTCAGCTGGAGCCATCTCAGGCAGGGAACGGAAACAAAAAGTGTGTGCGTGTGTGTGTATGTGTGCTTGTGAAATACCCCAAGTGCTATATGGTAGTGGGTAGAGAACAGGCTTGAACCCTGTGCCCAGATGGCAAGAGCCTGAATTTCCTACCCACCACGATTTGTAAAACATTTGTAGATTTTTCTCTCATACTTGTTCTGTTCCTCATAAAATCTGTGGTTTCCATAGTTTTGTGTCCTTACAAAGTCAGTAGTACATTGGTGCAGTGGTAGCATGTTGCCTGACAGCCACAGGGTCTCTGGTTTGATTCTTGGTTGCGGTGCCTTCTGTGTGGAGTCTGCATGTCCTCCTTGTGTTTGTGTGGGTTTTCCCTGGGTTCTGTTCTTCATAAAATCTGTGGTGTCTGTATTTTTGTGTCCTTACAAAGTTAGTAGTGCATTGGTGCAGTGGTAGCATTGTTGCATGGCAGCTACAGGTTCTCTGGTTTGACTCTTGGCTGGGGTGCATTTCTGTGTGGAGTCTGCATATCCTCCCTGTGTTTGTGTGGGTTTCCTCTCTGTGCTCTGGTGTCCTCCCATCTTACAAAGACATGTGTCTGTCTGGAGTGTTTCTCCCTGGGCTTCTGCTGAAAATTTGTTTTGTTCCAAGTCAGACTTTCCTGGTTAACAAATGTTAAATAAAATGACAGGCATTTGAATTTCAGACTTCATATTTTTCAGAAAGTACATGGTAACACAAAACCTTTTGTTCTAACAATTTTCTAAGTTTATAAGATGGATATTTGAAATTGGTCCATATTTTTGGGACTGTATTCTCCCATTATTGCCTTCACCCAGGTTTTTTGTGCTAAGGTTGAGAGCTAGGTTGAGAACTGAATTCACTGAATATGTTTGGGAGCTGTATTCCCCATTATTGGCTTTGTTCAGGTGTTTTGTGCTAAGACATTGTCATCTATGCTAGCCATTTAAGTTTCAGTCTTCCTCTCTTTTGTAAAACAGCTGATTTGGCATAGTGGTATGTTGCTCTGACTGTTTTGTCCTGGGTTCAAGACTTGGCAGTGAAATGTATGGTGGTAACACAGCATTTTATTCTAGCAACCTTCCAACATTATACAAGCAATGTTTAAAATGTGTCCCTAGTTTTTGGGCTTTTGCCCACTCAATCAATTTTGGCTTTTTCCAAATTTCTTGTGCTGCAAAGTTCAGTGATACAGCTGAGTGAGTAGATGTTACAAGGAGCTGAGAGCTGCAGGGGAAAAATGTTTAGTGCTGCTTATGCTGAGTCTGCGTGCATTGTTAATAGCACAACAGGTTGTGTACTTGCTTTTGATGCAGTAGGCTGTGGGTTCTATTCCTACAGTAGATAGATGCAATGCTGATACTGTACTGTGTTGCTAAGGGGGTGCATGCTGCACTCATTTTTGGCGAAGATACCTAGTAACTATGAACCTGTTATCAGTTTGCCATCCATTCCCTATTGCAATATTACTAGCTTATCATTTTTTAGTGTAAGATAGGCAATTTATTCCTCAAGGGCAATAGGCACTTTATTTGTAGGATGAAACAATGAAATATAAAGTTGTTTGCTAGCAGCAACCTCTTCATTAGTTATAGATCTCTTTAATATGGAATTATTTAGATGAGTTTTACTTCTTCGGAGATTGTGCATATGTACTGATACTGGTGGACTGCAGAAGTTTAAGTAGACTTTTATGATGGAAATGTTCTGAATTGGGCAGTTTTGCCATTACTAGTGCATGCATTTTGTTTCATTGTTTACCAGAAAAAGGTTCAAAACAATAAATTTAAAGCACCGTCTAAAACTGTACTGTATTGTACAAGGAATATAATTTAATACAATCGGGAAGGTGTATGAAAGAGCATGTGTATGTTTTGTGTGCAAGGGGCCTGCAATTTGAAAACAGCCCAAACCCAAAGTTAATCTATATCTGCCACTGGCAAAAGGTATTTTCTTTGAATGTGGATTTAAATGCTGTTTCAATGAATGTGAGTTTCAAGGGCAGAAAAGTTTTAATGCTAAGCCTGTGAGACTGCATTGCTTTGTTTAGCAGATATCTATTAGTGTTTGTGCTGTAAAATGCAAAATAAAACTTTCAAATGAAGTCCAAATCATCACGCAAGTAAAGCAGTATACACATTAGTGTTTATGGTAAATGGGGTAAAATAGCCAAGTAATGGTTAATTGGAATGGCTGCAGGGGGAGAGGTGTGATGCCCGTGTCCTGGCCCAGCAATCAAGGAGCGTCAATCCTCACCACTAACAGCAGAGAGGGCATCTCATATATGAGGAAAGGATAACAAATACGCACAGTAAAGTGCAATTTCCCTTAAGAGCACACAGAGATCAGAGTCTGTCCGTGGCTGGTTGCTCCCTTGCTATCCAGGTCCTCAATAAGACATAAGACTCCCCACTGGTACAGCTATCCAGATCTCAGCCTAGTGGGCAAGCTAAAACCTCTAGCACCCACTCTGTCCAACCAGTGCTTTGAGAAGAGTTTATACAACCACAAAGACACTCCTGGGGAAGGCTGGTACAGTTTCTTCAGCTGTGCCCATTTCTCCCGGACTATACGGTAGTTCTATTTGCCACCACCCACTAATATTTATTAGCTACTCAAAGGCCCATAACAGGGTGTCCAATTATTACTGTGCAATATTATTATCCAATTGGTAGTTATGACTAAACAGTCAAGGCTTATTAGAGTGACTGCGTACAGGATCAATATAAGCATGCAATGTACTCTTAGAGCTTAACTTATTTCTACACAAAACAGCCATAGTTGAAAGGTTTTAAAATATTTACTAATAAATAATTAAAACAACAAGACAATACTTTCTACTACACAGTGCTAGTTAAGAGTTCAGAGAGCACACAAAAATACTTAAAATAATTCAGTAGTACAGTTCTGACATCACAGAAAAACACTTAGTCTGATATTTCTAGTTCCTAGCTATTTCTAAAAGAAAACACAAGTCTAAGATAACTTAAATATGAGCAAGACAGTGCTGTGAGTTGGATGATTAAGACAAAAATGCTTAATACATTCTGATTCTCTCTGTTTGCCATTGCAGTCCTGATTCCCATTACATCATTTTTTTTTACATTTTCCTGATGTTTCCAGGCTGACAGAAACTGCATTTCCATTCTTTTATACCTAGGCAGAAACCAAGCAATAAAGGACATTCCACATGTAAATTCTGGTCATTAACTTTAACCTCAAAACAATAGGCAGGAAGCCTTCATCTAGCCCACCCAGAGCCAAATTGTAAACATCAAAGGCAGTCATGAAATAATTTCAATTTCAAAGAACAAACAAGAAATGCTTGACTTAGCTTTTTTTTACAGCAGAGACCAATGTTGCTACATTGTTTTGAGTTCAGCATTTCACAGCATTTTCTTTGATTTAAGAAAACAAGCCTGTAATTCAACATTCATATTTAAAAATGACAAAATTATGTATACAAATCATATCTGGCTAGGCTGGCAGCCTTCACATTTCTCTACTAGTCTTCACAGAGAACTCAAGCTAATTTTTTCAAGTGACCCTTGAGAAATGCTGCTTGAGAGGGTTAGGTCTATTTGAGTGTGCCTCACACCATTCCCTGTCTTGAGAGCCCATCTGCATTGGCATTGCTAACTACACTGCGGTGCTGCACTGACATATCATATGCTTGCAACCCCAGGCTCCATCTTAGCAACTTGGCATTTTGCTGGCTAGCTCTGTTTAACCATGTTAGGAGGTTGTGACTGTCATAACAGTTAATTTCCTTCCATACAGATAAGGCTGAAGTTTCTGCAGTGCCCACACTATGGCTAGACATTCAATTTCTACAGCTGCATAGCATCCACCCCTGGGTTGGAGCCTATGACTGAGATAAACCACTGGGTGCTCTTTCCCCTCTGAATAAATCTGGCTAAATACAGCCCCACCCCATGGTTTGAAGCACCCACCTGCACAACAAATAATTTAATGCAATCTGGACTGGCTAAAACAGGGGGTCCTCCCAAAGCTTATTTAATCTTCTGGAATGCCTGCTCACATGCTGGGGTCCACACTACCTTGTATGGCCTATTCTTCCTTGTCAGGTCTGTGAGGGGGGCAACTATGGTACTATAACTGGGCACAAACCTTCTGTTGTACCCTGCTGTCCTTAAAAATGCCCTCACCTGCTTTTTAGTAACAGGTGCAGGCCATGCCTGAATGGCTTCAACTTTGGCAAGTTCTGGCCTTAACTTACCACTCCCCACTCTATGTCCTAGGTAGGAGACCTCTGCCATACCCACCTGACATTTGCTCAGCTTAATGGTCAACCCTGCTGTCTGCAGTCTGCCCAGCACCTCCATGACATGCTGAAGGTGCTTGGCCAGGAATGGCTGTAGATGCCAATATCATCTAGGTAAGCAAGGGCAAACCCTCTGGAAAGTTGCTGGGGCATTCTTCATCCCAAAGGACATGTTTGTGAACTCATACAAGCCAAAAGGAGTCACAAAGGCTGACTTCTCTCTAGCAATAGAAGTCAAGGACACCTGCCAGTAACACTTGGTAATTTCAATGGTTGTAAGATACTTAGCCCCACCCAGCTGCTCTAGGGCTTCATCTGTCCTTGGCATGGGGTAAGCATCTGACTCTGTGTGACTATTTAATTTTCTGTAGTTCACACAGAACCTGGTACTACCATCCTTCTTTGGCACCAGCACCACTGGGTAGGCCCAGGAACTTTTGGACTCTTGAATCATCCCTAGTTCCAACATCTCCTGTACCTCCTCCCCTATAAGGGGCCTGCCTAATAGGCCTTTGGGGTCCTGTGTCCACCTTGTGCTGCACCAGGTGGGTTCACTCTGGTTTCCCAGTGAACATGTCCCTATATTCCTGCAACACTGCTCGGATTTCTCGAACCTGGGTAGGAGATAGTTGCTGGGACTTTGCTACCCCTTCCACTAAGGTGTCAGCCCAAGCCTCACTGAGGAGATCAGTTCCCAGATCTCCCTTAGACTCCTCCTGCAATCCACTGCAAATGCTCAGCACAAGGGCCTCCCTATCATGGTAAAAATTCATCATGTTAACATGGCACAATTTGTGACCCTGCCTTCTGCCTAGCAGTTCCACCATGTAGTTAACATCACTTACCTTTCTTGCCACCTTGTAGAGACCCTCCCAAGCTGCTTGCAGCTTGTTGTGTCTAACAGGAATGAGAACCATTACCTGCTGCCACACAGCATACTCTCTAGCTGGAGCATTCCTGTCATACCACACCTTTTTCTGTTGTTGGGCTTCTGCCAGGTTCTCCTGGGCCAAGCCCATGAGTTCCCTGAGCCTTGTCCTAAGGTTTGGGATGTATGCCACAACAGATTCCTTGTGAGATTCGCACTCACCCTATGCCCATACAGCAACTCAAAGTGGAAAAACCTGGGAAACCTCTATGTAAGCAAACAACAGATGGGGCAAATAGTTGTCCCACTCCCTCTTAAACTGATCTGAAAATCTCTGTAGCATGGACTTGATTGTAGACTTTAACCTCTCAACAAGACCATTAGACTGGGGATGGTAGGGGGTGGTCTTCATTTGCTTCATCCCACAGGACTTCCACAGACAAGCCAGCAGGTCTTACATAAAATTGGCACCTCTGTCAGTTAGTATTTCTTTTGGGAAACCTACCCTGCTGAAAGAATTTGCCATCTTCTCTGCCTCAATGGAAAACAAAGCCACTGCCTCAGGGTGTTGTGTAGCATAATCCACTACCACTAGGATATACTTTTTCCCTGTGGAACTTGGGGTACTCAGAGGACCCACAATATCCATAGCTACCCTCTGAAATGGATCCTCAATCACAGGCAAAGGCATCAAAGGAGCTCTCACCTTGTCTCCTGTCTTGCCTACCTTTTGGCACTGCTCACAGGTCCTGCAGTACCCTGTTACATTTCTGGAAATTCCAAGCCAATAAAAGTTCTGCATAATATGCCTCTTTGTATGTTTTATGCCCATACGACCTGCAAATGGAATATCATGGGTTATGGCTAGAAGCGCCAGATGACAGGCTGTAGGCACTACCAACTGCTGTACTGTCTCACCTTCTGGCCCTCCTTCAGGGGTCCACTCTCTGTATAGCAACCCTTTGTCCCAGTATACAGATTCCCCCCTTTCCTTGAGAATCAAGTTTCTCCTGCCTCAGGCCTTGCAATGTAGGGTCTGAGAGCTGAGCCTGTCTCATCTCTCTCCTTGTAACCCTTCCCAGCTCCCCTTCCACAGGAAGTCTGGCATCCTCTGACAATGGTACATCACTGTCAGCCTCGGTACTACTACTCACCTCTACCTTTGCAGTCACTCTGTCCAAGGGACCATCAGTACCCCCAAGCAGCTGTGGCTCACCTTCAATCCCACTGCTACAGAGTAGCTCCCTCCCTGAAGTAACCACCTCACCAGTCCTGGCTGCAAGAATGCAGTCTATCTGGTTCTCCCCGGGCTACTAGACCCACATATTTGTCTCCTAGCCTGACTGCATGTAACTGCATAAGCACATGGTACAGCCTCATCCAAATCCTTCCCTCTCAGGACATCTGCAGGATGGTAGTTTGGTATCCCTGTTGTCTCAAGACAACCTACGATTGGCATTTTGTCTTTCCAACTTACTGGCTCCCTCACCTTTGGTTCCTCACCTTGCCTCCATAGACACCTGTATGCCACATGTTCCAACTGGTTGCATTCAAAACATTTATCCCTAGCTCCTGGACGTGTACCTGGACTAGTGGCTTCCCCTGCTACTGGCAGATTCTGTTGTGGCAGTCTGTGCTGCCCACCATGGGTTCCTTTAGACCCATGAGCAGTACTGGGGGTCCTCTTCCTGTGCAGGGCTGCCCTACTTGCCAGATATATGCCTCCCTTCTTCCCCAGGTCATCTGAAGTAGCACATTGTCTGTCAACTAACCAGATCCTCATGTCCTCAGGCAAAGTGCTAAGGGCTTGTTCCCTTACCAAAAGGTCTACCAGCCCTTAGAAAGTGGTGACCTGACACCCACTCACCTACCTATGGAAATAAGTGCTCAATTCAGCAACATATTCATACACACTTTCATCTGCCTTGCGTCTATGCTCACAAAACTTTTTCCTATACATTTCAGGTGTTAGCTTAAAAAATTCTAATAGACAATTTTTACAGCAGTATAATCAAAACATCCAGCATCAGACATTTTAGATAATACAGTTACATCTTTGCCATGGAGTAAGGGGGTCAGGAACAGTAACCAGAGCCCTTGGTCAACTTCATACTGTTTACATACACTCTCAAACATATGAATGAAACTATCAAAATGATCCCCCTCTTTAAATTTACTGACCTTTTGTGCTTCTGGGGTCCAGTTACTCCCTTCCCCATTACCTCCATGACTGGTGAAGAGACAGCATCTCCTTCTCATGCTGCCTCTGCCTCTCCTTTTACTCAACCTGTAGACATAACAGTTTCTCATTCTCCTCACTCTCTAGACTCCTCAGTCTCTCAGATGCTTCTAATTCCACACACCTGGCCTCCAACCCAAGTCTCTTTAGCTCCAGCTAGATTTTTAAATCCACTGAAGAAAGGGTGAGCTGTCCATTCTCCAAGGGTATTATATCTCCACTGCCAGTCTGATTGTCCTCCTGGTTGCTGTTTTCTGATGCAGCTGTAACCAAGGCTGCAATCAGGTTTGTCTTAGTCAGGTTTCCATGCATCAGTACCCTAGCCTGGCATATCTATGCCAGCTAGCTCCTTGTCAGCTTTCCATACTCCTCTGCTGACATGCTGCCTGCTCACCCTGACTAACTAAGCTAACAAAAGAAATAAAACACTTGTGATCTGAACTCTGAGTATTCACTGTGTTGCTTTTTTAGAGTACAAAAACACCTTTACAGCTCACTGTACACAAGCTACAGGATTTATTCTACCCACACCTCTACAAGCCAATTAGTATTTGCCAACTAATTAATATGTGCTGTGGATATCCCACTGCTGCCAAGCAATTAATATGTGATGCCCTTGCCCTGGTCCAGCAATCAAGGAGCCTCAATCCTCACCAATAACACAAGAGAGGTTTTCTCATATATGAGGAAATGATAACAAATACACACAGTAACGTGCAATTTCCCTTAAGAGCACACAGAAATCACAGTCAGTCTGGGGCTAGACACTCCCTTGTTCTCCAGGTCCCCAATAAGACTCCCCACTGGCACAGCTGTAGGGTCCAGATCTTAGCCTAGTGGGCAAGTTAAAACTTCTAGCACCCTCTCTGTCCAACCAGTGCATTGTGTCCCTGCCCAAGTAGCTGACACATACACACACATGCACTTTGAGAAGAGTGTACACAACCACATAGACACTCCTGGGAAAGGCTGGCACAGTTTCTCCAGCTGTGCCCCTTTCTCCCAGACTATGCCGTAGTTCCACTTGCCACCACCCACTTATATTTATCAGCTACTCAAAGGCCCTTAAAGGGGTGTCCAATTATTAGTGTGCAATATTATTATCCAATTGGTAGTTGTGACTAAACAGTCAAGGTGTATTAGAGTGACTTGGTACAGGATCAGTATAAGCATGCAATGTACTCTTAGAGCATAACTTATCTCTACACAAAACAGCCACAGTTGAAAGCTTTTAGAATATTTAATAATAAATAATTAAAACCACAAGACAATACTTTCTACTACACGGTGCTAGTCAAGAGTTCGGAGAGCACAGAAAAATACTTAAAATAATTCAGTAGTACAGTTCTGACATCACAGATGAACACTTAGTCTACTATTTCTAGTTCCTAGCTATTTCTAAAAGAAAATGCATGTCTAAGATAACTTAAATATGAGGAAGTCTGAATCGATGAAAGCGCTTAACCGAATGGTTTTTGTTTTTATTTGTCTTCATTAAATGGATTTTCAAACAACAGTTAGAGTAGTGGTTCATAATTGAAGGATTACACTGTTGTAGTGCTGGTGTACTTGTTAACATTTTGGAACAGAGCTTTTTTTCATTTTTCATTAACTTAAATATGAGCAAGACAGTGATGCGAGTGTTGGATGATCAAGACAAAAATGCTTAATGCCTTCTGATTCTCTCTGTTTAAATTGCTATTGCAGTCCTGATTCCCGTTACATCATTTTTTACATGTTCCTGATGTTCCCAGGCTGACAGAAACTGCATTTACATTTTTTTATACCTAGGTAGAAACCAGAGCAATAAAGGACATTCCACATGTAAATTCTGGTCATTGACTTTAGCCTTAAAACAATAGCCCGGCCGGATCCAAATTGTAAACATCAAAAACAGTCATGAACTCATTTCAATTTCAAAGGACAGACAGGAAATGCTTGACTTAGCTTTCTTTACAGCAGAGGGCAATGTTGCTACATTGTTTTGAGCTCAACATTTCACAGCATATTCTTTCATTTAAGAAAACAAGCCTGTAATTCAACATTCATATTTAAAAATAATAGAATTATGTATAATATCCAATCTGGCTAGGCTGGCAGCCTTCACATTTCTCTACCAGTCTTCACATTATGATAAATGGGATGAAATAGCCAGGTAATGCTTCATTGGAATGGCTATGGGAGGCTCCATTCGACCATGATTTTGTGAGGGGGAAAGGGTGGCAAACTCAAAGACAGCCCCAGCTGAACTATACCTCTTTACTGTACAGATTTTTGCAGAATGAATAGATTTTTGCTTCTTATTTTTGGCTTGTTCCTAATAACATTTGTGGTTTTCTGGCAAATCATTTAGCAATGAAGTTACCAAATAATGATAGACACTGAGTTTCCGACTTCATAACCGTCAGAAAAAATGCATTCCTAAGCAAGACCTTTTATTCTATCAAGTGTCTCAGTTTATACAAGAGCAATTGTTAGCACTGTTTATATGTTCCCTCAATATATTTGGCCTTGTCCAAATTTCCTGCATTAACAGGTTGAGAGGTACGTGCGGATAAATTGCTTTATAGAATTAGGCATATCCAAACCTCTCAACCGTCCCCGATTTTGGCTCAAAGTGTTGCTCTTCCCCTAATAATCTCTCTGCAAAATGGCAATTTTGGAAGAAACCATGGGGGGGTTTACAATTAATAAATAACTGTAATAATCAGAGTTATAGGTTACTTTTATTTCATAAATGCATGTAGATTCTTTTATTTTGTCAGCTGCTCAAGTTAGCAGTACTAATATTAAAGAAAACAAATAACCAAATATTAAAAAAAAGTTTCCCTTCTTTGACATGTTCCCAGATGTATTGTGTGGCTATTTTATATTTTTGCATCATATTTTTGGTCAGTTTTTCATAAAATTATGTTTTTTTTTTTTTTTTTTTTTTTTGCAAATTAGTGGCAAATCATTAAAGACTGAAGTTAGAAAATATTCAGTTTTAGATTTCATATCCTTCAGAAAATTCATACTAATGCAAGGCCTACTATTCTATTATCTTTCTAAGTTTATAAGAACAGTATTTAAAAATTGTCCTTATTTTTGGGCCTTTGTCCCACTTCTATGTATGGCTTTCTCCAGATTTTTTGCTCTGAGGTTGAGAGGTATGCCACATGTGTCAGGGCCATCACAATCAGCCAGAGAAGTTTCAAATTGTGGCATACTTGTTGCACCCTACTCCCCCATGTAGTGACTCTGGATGTGTCCAAGCAAGGCAAGGAGCAGTTATGCAGTGTAAATGTGCAGAATATCCCCCCATCCAAGGGAGACACAAGTACTAGATTGGCTTTTAATCTGTCCTTAATTTTGCAGAATGTTCTGGTTCCTGTCATATTTTTATACTGTTGATTTATGCTTATTATTATTCAGAAAGTGCCTGTTGCTCTGTGTTTAAGTAGCAATGCTTTAATGACCATCAGGTAAGCTTGTCTGAGATTGTAAGATACAAGTAAGTTTTAATAAGCATACTGTTAAAAAATTGCCAACATTGAAAGCCTTTCTGTTGTTGCCATGCAGAGAATACTTACATAACTAGATAACGTATAAGCCTTGGGTATTGAAATGCATATGACAGTATTTATAATAAAGGACAGGATTACATTATTTTTAGAAGCTCATTACATTTGTTGGAGACTTGCATTCATCTTTGCAGGCTTTACCTGCAAACTAAACAGAATGCCAAGCTATTGTGTGTGGTCCATAACCTGTGCAGTAATCCTTTAAGCAATATATGTTGAGCTTGTTTCCTGTTTACTTTTCATTTTTTACTTTGATCATGTTTTCCCCATGAAACAAGTAGATAGTTGTTGTCAGGCAGCAGGTCTTTTTTGGATAAGAAACATTTTTATAAGTGTGGGTATCACAGAAATTGCTATTTTCAGCATGTTATTTGGTACTTTAATAAAGCTGAATATAAACTATAATTAGAACTGCAGTGCAAGGAGAGGTAGTTTGAGTTGAGTGTTGCTTGTTTTTTTTATACTTGATGTTGACTGGCATTCCAGTAATGTATTTAAAAAGTAATTTATTTTTTCATGCCTCACAACCTTTTTGTTTCCATCTAGATATTAAGTAAGCTGTCGTGCAGCCAGTGCATTGATTTTTTTCTTCTACACATCATTTTGTCTTGATTGGACTCTCATAATGATGGCTTGGCACCCAGGGCAGCGTATTTAATTGAAGTTACAGTTTTTGTGGTTTTGAACATAGCCCCTCCCCCTTTTAGTTGGCCACACCCATTCCCATTGACCCAACCCATTCAGCTGTCTCCTGCAGCGCGCCTTTGATTTGAAGTCACCAGTCACCACTATTTGATTGGCACAGAAAAGCTTGGGATAATGGTGGAATAGGATTCCCTGGTATTCAATTGTAAGCTACTTTGACAATTGTAAAAGTTATAGCATTGTGGATAAATACATCTTATGATTCAAAATGGAAACAAATACATCAAGAAATATTATTAGCAAATAATAAATATATCTCAACCAATCATAAACAAATAGTCCCTAATAATTTTATCTGCTTATTAAAATATTTTAGAGTAAACAAAATTTTACCCTTTTCTCAAATTCTCCATTTAAATAACATCATTACCTCTTTCCAAATGTTCACATAGTCTATCCATTTTACTAAAGACTTAATATTTTCTGTGATTCCTATTGCATATACAAATGACTGCTTAGAAAATCCTAACTTCAACAAAATGCTAGTATTGAAACAGCAAAGTAATTTAATTTATTGTCATCAATTCTTCAATGGTACTGATATATACTGTTGACAATTTAAGGTCCAAATACAATCAGGATTCTGAGACTTTGTTAATTTCACAAATATTTAGAGACTTTCTGAACACAGAAAAAAATAAGATATTTAACTTAGATAAGAAAGCATTCCTCAAATTATTGGAGTTCTTACTAAATATTAACAATAATATAATGAAAAATGCATTTTGTCATAAATTTTTTAAATTCTTAAGTTTGATTTTATATATTTAGACAACTCATATTGGAATTATTCCCCAAAAATTAATAATGAAGACTTCTCTGAAGAATAAAAGAAAAGAAAATTAAACTCTACAGATAAAAACACATCTTCGTTATATTGGAAATTTTTCACTTGTAAATTCCTTCACAGAGCTTTTGTCCTTCCTAACAAAATTACAATATCCAAAGAAAGTTCCGTGCTGTAGCTAAAGTCCCACCACACTACAAAGTGCAAAATCCAAAAAGAAAGAATGGCAGGACACTGCTGGAGTTTCTCCTTCTTTTATTAAAACACAAGAATTAGCCAAGGATAAGCGCTTTTGGGTGAAAAACCCTTCATCAGATAAAGAGAACAAACATTTCCATCAATTTAAACTGAAAACCAACCAATAAACAATCAGTAAATCACCCGCCTTTTTTGTAAGGCGGGCTTCAAAGGTACTGTGTCGTTCAACCCTGGGCTCCTATGAGCCATCAGCTCCAATATCCATTTGGATTCAAGAGATTCTGTTAATAGCTTTATATCCCCTCCCCTATTATTTAACCTTACATTAACCACTGCCCTGAATCTAAAAGTGTGTGTGGGATTCTGTTCGGCATGCCTATACAGGGCATTGTGTATGTCCTTATTCCTTACACTAGATAAATGCTGCAATATGCTGATCTTGAACATATTGTTGGTTTTTCCAATATAAAAACCAGAGCACTGCTCACATTCAGCCAAATAGACCATGTTATAGGTCCTACAAGTGGCTTTGGCCTTAAAATTATATATCTTGCCAGTAACAGGGTGTGTGAAAACTGTATCCTTATTGATGAGGGGACAAGCTTTACAGAAGCCACAGGGGACACTGCCTGCTCTATCCTTAAAGGGAATAAGGGTTGTAGTGATTCTTTCAGCACAAAGAATGTCTTTCAGATTTTTATTTCTCCTGTAGCCAAAACTAGGTCTAGTCCCAATGAAGCCCTTCAGTTTATTGTCACTCCTTAGAATATTCCAATTTTTAAAAACAATATTTTTTATATCACCTATGTTACTACTATAGGTGACAAATAATTTTGGTTCCTTAGATGCATATCTAGTGGAAGCATTAACCTTTTCCTTACGTATCCTCTGTCTAAGCCATGATTTATATTTATTATCTCTTTTCTGTTTGCTGTCACTTATGATGTCACTTATTATACCCTCTTTATAACCCCTGTCTCGTAAACAGTGCTTCAGGACCTTGATCTCTTTCTCATATTGTGTATCCTCCAGGCATAACCTGGATATTCTACCAACCTGGCCTTGGACGATGTTGGGGCATTTTTATGGATAGAGAAGGCTGTTATCCCTATTTTCAAGGCCCTGCCCAAAATTCACAAATCAGTAGTAGACCCGCCGTATAGACCCATTGTTTCGGGCAGAGGTTGGGTCACTGAGAACATCTCAATTTGGATAGAATTTACACTTCGACCTTATATAAACAGGGTAGAGTCTGTGCTTAAAGATACAGATGACTTCTTGAGGAGGGTAGGTGATATTAATAACAGCAAACCACAGGAAGATCTTCTAATGGTGACACTGGATGTTTACAATCTCTTCACTGTGATTAGTAATAACTTTGGTATCCAAGCCATAGGCGAGGTTCTGAGGGATTTGGGTGAGGATGAAAATAAAATAACTTTGATCAGGACTATACTAGCCATGGTTTTAGAGAATAATGTATTCATAGGGGCTAAGCAGACATACAGACAAGCACAGGGGGTAGCCATGGGCACCCCCTGTGCTAATACATATGCAAACCTGGTTCTTTGGTTTTGGGAAAGGGACGCTATCTTCAACAACCAGATATGGAAGCAACATGTTTACATGTATACTCGTTTTGTTGATGATGTCTTTTTCTTTTGGAGGGGGGCCGTAGATTTATTAGAGGATTTTGTGAGCTACCTACATTCGACCATGTCCTTCCTTAGATTTAAATTGAATTATTCGGATACTTGTATAGATTTTCTAGATGTCAGTATCATACAGACTAGTGTTGGTTATTCTTCGAAGTTATACAGGAAGGACTGTTGGAAGAATAGTTTGTTATGTTATGATAGTATGCATCCCCGTTACATGTTCCCCAACATCGTCCAAGGCCAGGTTGGTAGAATATCCAGGTTATGCCTGGAGGATACACAATATGAGAAAGAGATCAAGGTCCTGAAGCACTGTTTACGAGACAGGGGTTATAAAGAGGGTACAATAAGTGACATCATAAGTGACAGCAAACAGAAAAGAGATAATAAATATAAACCATGGCTTAGACAGAGGATAGGTGAGGAAAAGGTTAATACTTCCACTAGATATGCATCTAAGGAACCAAAATTATTTGTCACCTATAGTAGTAACATAGGTGATATAAAAAATATTGTTTTTAAAAATTGGAATATTCTAAGGAGTGACAATAAATTGAAGGGCTTCATTGGGACTAGACCTAGTTTTGGCTACAGGAGAAATAAAAATCTGAAAGACATTCTTTGTGCCGAAAGAATCACTACAACCCTTATTCCCTTTAAGGATAGAGCAGGCAGTGTCCCCTGTGGCTTCTGTAAAGCTTGTCCCCTCATCAATAAGGATACAGTTTTCACACACCCTGTTACTGGCAAGATATATAATTTTAAGGCCAAAGCCACTTGTAGGACCTATAACATAGTCTATTTGGCTGAATGTGGGCAGTGCTCTGGTTTTTATATTGGAAAAACCAACAATATGTTCAAGATCAGAATATTGCAGCATTTATCTAGTGTAAGGAATAAGGACATACACAATGCCCTGTATAGGCACGCCAAACAGAATCCCACACACACTTTTAGATTCAGGGCAGTGGTTAATGTAAGGTTAAATAATAGGGGAGGGGATATAAAGCTATTAACAGAATCCCTTGAATCCAAATGGATATTGGAGCTGATGGCTCATAGGAGCCCAGGGTTGAACGACACAGTACCTTTGAAGCGCGCCTTACATAAAAGGCGGGTGATTTACTGATTGTTTATTGGTTGGTTTTCAGTATAAATTGATGGAAATGTTTGTTCTCTTTATCTGATGAAGGGTTTTTCACCCAAAAGCGCTTATCCTTGGCTAATTCTTGTGTTTTAATAAAAGAAGGAGAAACTCCAGCAGTGTCCTGCCATTCTTTCTTTTTGGATTTAACAAAATTACAATTATGTATAAATCAAATAGAATTAAATGCTGGAGATGTGATTTTGAAATAATAGCAGATTGGATGCATATGGTACATGAATGTGCAGTCATCTCCCCTTTTGGAAAGAAATTAATAACTTCATTCAAGCTCAATGGTTAAATGGATGTAATATTTCTACGTGTTTATTTTTATTTAATGCTCTGATTCCTGAGATAATTCCAAACATCAAAGTGTCCCTTCTTTAATGTTGAATTTATTAGTATAGCAAACAATTGCTGTAGTGAATTGCATACTATAAACATGAGAACTTCTAATATTACACATTCATATAAATCTTGGCTTAAACTTAAAGACTTGCTTGAAAAAATTAATTATTGATATGTATAACTTTGATGTATTAACCAGCTATGGAACTATTTAAATAGTTATTTGTTTGTTTTATAATTGATTTGTTTATCAATGTAAAATTAAATAAAATTTTAAAAAAGTACTGAAGTCAAGCTTATGATGGCAAAGCTTACACTACCACTTAATCCTGCTTCTTGAAACAACTAAAAATAACATATTAAATATGCATGTATATATATATATATATATATATATATATATATATATATATATATATATATATATATATATATTTGAACGTGATGTATCAGATAGAAAATGTATCAAAATATGTGATGTGTGATAATCTTTTCTTTTTTTTTTTTTTTACTTAAAGCATTTTATTAATTTTTAGAAATGGTTGTAGAATATGTTAAATTGCAAATATATGAAATAATAATTTAACTATTTACAATATATACAAAATGCCTGAGACCAAATTGTGTATAACTAATATAAGCCATGAATACATTTTTAAGATCAAATTAATCTAATCAAATTAAGCTGAAAAAAATTCAATGAGAGCTATTATTTTCAACAAGGATTGTCCTTAAAGGTGATAATCGTAAATACAGTTTTGAATACTTGATTGCTGCCTTGAAACTGTAAAAACAGATATCTGCAAATATGCTGTGTCAGTTGTTTTGTATAAGCAGAAGTTAAACAAATCAAACAAAAATTCTCTGGTAACCAAAAGCTTCACAGTCCTCTCAAGTAGTAGAATACTGGGTCCAAATATTTAATATTTGGACCCAGTGTTCTACTACTTGAGAGGACTGTGAAGCTTTTGGTTACCAGAGAATTTTCGTTGTTCAGTTTCATAGTGTAATCGTGTTGTAGAAGTTAAACAAATGCCAGCATGTCTGTTGAGAGCAAGAGGCAGTAATAAAATGTACTGTAATGGTGTTTCTTGTAGGAAAAATTGTAAAGGCAGGGAGCATGGAAACAATTACTGAACACTAACTGAAAGTGAAATGTGTAAAAACGGTGTAAGTTTCACTAATCATAATGTTTCCCTTGCAGTATATACCAGGAACGTTTGCAGTAATTTTTTATGTTTCTCAAATATGCACTTGAAGTAGTACAAAGGTTCTGGTACTGTTATTTAACTCCTCCAGTAATTCCATAGCATGCTTGGTAGGTCACAACAATAGAAAAAAAATTATATATAGAAAAATTAGGAAAGTACAAGTACAGTTGTTTGTACAAATACTTAAGACCTCTTGCTTAATCTTGCAGTTCCTGCTGAAAGTAGACAAGTACTTTACCTATAATGACACAGGGTATGTGAACCCGTCCCCCCTACCAATGCAGTATTGAAACAGCGAATACCACACTTAAGAGGGTCCTGCTAAAATCTACATTAATAACAATGAATATTTCAATCATTACATAAAAAATACCTAGATCACAAAAGAAGCATTTGTATTTTTATTTTTATTATTTTATTTTATTTTTTAAACTTTTTTGACTGGGTTAGTCTCACTAGGCCAGTGACCTCTTTTTAGGGGAAATTTTGACCAGGGCATTGGGAACTACTCCTGTTGTTTTCAATAGGTGCCTTGATAATTTTTTACATCCACATGAACTATCACCAACTCAAGCAGATGAGACCTTGGATTAATGTATAATTCAACATGAATATTGACTGTTACATGGGAAAACCTATACAAATATAAGGGCATCTGGCCTCAATATCATTGTTAATGTAAGTTATGAAATGAATGATTTCCTGTTAACAAATAACAGTGTGAGCTTTATAAGGATCAATAAGCTTACTTTCTTAAAGCATATCAATAATAAAAAAAAAATGCACAAGCATCAAAGCATAATGAGGTATCCTGTAAGCAGTTATGATGCATACAGCACGGGGTCAAATGCATCAAGGAACTTCATCTTTAAGTCAGCAATACCTAATGGATATCTTTGATGGGAAATAAGAACTGTAAAATGCCCATATGTGCTTGGTGAAAAATTCATTTCTAGATGTGCTTTATAGTGCTTTAGAGAATAGACAACCTGCAGATGGCACCCTGATTGAAGAAAAAACATTCTCCAGCAGGGTATTAATCTACAGATAATGATCACTGAAAAAATATATTCCGCTACTTCATGGCAACATATCAAACTGTTGTGGAGCTCGGACTGAAAAAAAACTAATGGCCTCCATTACTATACACTCGTTTTTGCTGTTTAGCAAGTGTAAAATTAAAAAGAAAAAATAATTAAAATAAAAAAGCATGTATGTGTGTGCGTTTATATCTGTGCGTAAAAGTGTATGTGTGTATGAGAATGAGAAAGAGATCAATCAAGCTATTATGTTACACTCACTAAGCAGTGCTTTTGTTGTTTAGCCAGTGTAAAAAAATAATTCAAACAGAAAAACAGTGTGTGTGTGTGTGTGTGTGTGTGTGTGTGTGTGTGTGTGTGTGTGTGTGTGTGTATGTGTGTGTGTAATGTCTGTGTGAGCGAATGCTTGTATAAAAGTCGAAGAGACTCGTGTGTGTGTGTGTGTGTGTGTGTGTGTGTGTGTGTGTGTGTGTGCGCGCGTGTGTGTGTTCTGTCTGTGTGAGCGAATGCTTGTATAAAAGTCGAAGAGACTCGTATGTGTGTGTGTTTTCTGTCTGTGTGAGCGAATGCTTGTATAAAAGTCGAAGAGACTCATGTGTGTGTGTGTGTGTGTGTGTGTGTGTGTGTGTGTGTGTGTGTGTGTGTGTGTGTGTGTGTGTGTATGTGAGAAAGAGAGAGTGAAGAGTGACAGCAATCAAGTGATCCCTGGCGCAGCAGCAGTAGCAGTGAAAATGTTTGCATACCTCTCAGTCTTTCAGCTCAACATATCTGAACATAGCCTAAAATAAAGGGGAAACAAAGACTGAAAAGGAGAACATGGTTTAAAGACTGCATGTATAAAATTAGACAGTTGATCTAATAACAGCATTTGTTTTATCATGCATTTTCTGAAGCAGAGGGATGTGTGTGTGTGTGTGTGTGTGTGTGTGTGTGTGTGTGTGTGTGTGTGTGTGTGTGTGTGTGTGTGTGTGAGAGAGAGAGAGAGAGAGAGAGAGAAAGAGGGAGAATGAATGAGTGAGATTGACCCCACTAGCAACAGCAGTAAAGAGGTCTGCATACCTCTTGACCTTTCAGCTGAAGAAATCTGGATAAAGCTGAAAATAAAGTGGGAACAAAAGCTCAAAAATAGGAATAGATTTTAATTATTGCTCTTATAAAATTACAATTTTGCTTAAATAAAAGGATTTGTGTTACCATGAATTTTCTGAAGAAAATAAAAGTCTGAAACTCAAATGTATGTTATTATTTAGTAACTTCAGTCTCCTATGACTGGCAACAAACCAAATGTTTTAGGAGTAAGGGGCCAAAAAATAAAGTAAATACCTGGAAGTTTTTAAAGTGTTATATTTTGGATGTAAAATGCTTCCTCCAATGCCATTAAAATATACTACAGAAAGTTTGAAACATTAGGAGGAGGAACTTTAACATCAAAAATATATATAAAAAAATAATATAGAAATAAAAAAAATAAGTAATTAAAATACAACAATTTTACAGACATAACATTCTCTGCGTGCAATAATGCCCTACAGGGTGTGTGTTATTGTGGAAATAATGACCTTCCAGGAGTGTAGAGGTCCTTCACCTGCAGCGTCAGGTTTCAGAACACCCCTGGGCGGACATTGTTTCCACAATAACACACCCTGTTGGGAATTATTCCTTACTTATTCTATAACTGGTTGCCAACTAAAGAGCAGAGAATGAATGATCATCTTTTTCGCACATACAGAGTAATGAATGTGCAGTATGTCACAATAAAGGGAGTTTTGCAGCAAGCATTTAAATATCATGCTATTTTTTATCATAGTTAGCATAATTAAACTTTATATGCTATTGAAATACTCAGTGCAAACATATCTTAACTGATGAGTGAATATCAGTGATATATTTTGTATGAAGTGCACTCCTTCCATTCTGTAGTGTCTTGTTTACAGAATTTCATTAGCAGTAGTGTTTTCAAGTTGCTGTTCACTTGAGTGTATCTGTTCATTTGTTGCAGGCATTATTTATTAGCCCTGCCATTTGCTCACATTTTTAGTCCCACTACAAATTTATTTCTGAAGTGTGGCTGATAGATCTAAAGATGATCTCAGTCAGGCATTGGAAAAATCACTTGGCAAACCTTCAGTTGCCCATGACTGGCTTCTCTCATCAAGGCATTATCAACTTGTACTGTATCCATACTCATCATATTCAGCAACAGACTGAGAAACACTCAGACTTTGGCTGATCCTGAGAAGGTAGCATGGATTATCCATAAAATTAATATCAGTTTATTTAATTATACATATTAAGTGATACTGAACATCAGAAATAATACTAATGCGATGCCAGATTCATACAAGTACGACTGTAGTTTCAGTAATTGTTCTCAAAGTTCACTTTCACTTTTGCAAGATTTTGTGCTGATGCATAGATGAAAAAATATATAGTTATCTTTTTAGTTTCTGTGTTTAAATGTAATAAAAATAAAGCTCTCTTTTTTATTTTCTTTTGCAAATCCTTTGAACAACTGCCATGATGTTTGCAACAATATACTTGCAGTGTCTAGGCATTTTTGCCAGATCATTAGGAATACGATAGGTACATTTCTTTACAAGTATTCCCGATTTGGATGCAGCAATGATGACAGTATAAATCTGTGCAACAAATGCCTAATATTGCATTGAACATATACCATGAAGTTATATTTCAGGGCTCTACTTGATAATATTAAAGTCAGTCTTACCATACCCGAAAACTGTACAACCATTCCTAATAACTGCAGAAGTCAGTGTGTTAAAAAAAATCATGTTTTTGGCACTCCCTGCACCCCTAGTAGATGAGAAGGGACTCCAATCCTCTGGTGTCTAAGTATGTAACTTCCTAGGTTGCATCTTGGAGAAAAGAGAGTTACTTATTCTCCCTTCCTCTGAGTTACTGCAGCCTTAGCGGCAGCATATTAAGAGATCAGAGATGTGGAGTTCGAGCCCAAGATTAAAATGTGTGCGGTACAGTCTCTGAGGAAAAACTAATAGTGAATTAAATTCTTGTTAATTATACTAAAGTTTTCTTCTGGACAGCAATATAATTGTCTGAGATAATTTATTTATGGTGTAATTATAGCTGATAACTTCACCTGCATCATGTTAACAGATAGAAGCAGGCCAGTTTTCATAGTAATTTGCATAAATGCAATAGTGCTATCCCTGATGTTTATGAATGAGCATAGCAGAGGTAAAATTCATAGAGGTCATTTAAGCAAATGTGAAACATCTTAAGTAAAATGAAATGCAAATAAGACATTTTGTAAAGCAGTGTATGCCAGTGATGTGTTATTGCAATGTATGGTCCAGTATCTGCATTGTACTCACATCCCTTGGTAAATATGATGCTTTGTCTTTCATATCTGATTTGTAATCCTTGGACTTCCTCCAGCATTCCCATCAGTAGTTTGTCCAAGTATGCTCAAGCACTTCACTGACACACAAATTAATTATTTCCCCCAGCAACTCCTTCTGTAGCTTATCTAAGTTTGCACAAGACTAAAATGACACAAAACAATTGCTTTGAGTAGCAATCACTTCAGCAGTTTGTCCAAGTGTGCACATGTACCAAAATGAAATATTTCCTCACTGATCCCATCAGCACTATGTCCTAATATGCACAAGCAGCAAAATTAAACACTTCCTGACTAATCCCTTCAGCAGTTTGTTTAAGTATGTACAAGCACCAAAATGAAACATTTCGCAACTGACCCCTTCAGCAGTATGTTCAAGCCCCAAAATAAAACATTTCCCCATTGATCCCTTCAGCAGTATAGCCAAGTATGCACAAAGAACCAAAATAAAACATTTTCCCACAGATCCTTCTCAACTACCGAAAACTGGATGCTCCAAAATCACCTCTCATTAACTGCTAACAAAACTAAAATCCTTCTGTTCTCTCCTTCTAAGTCCTCCCCATTGATAAAAACTCATTCCAAATAACCAGCCATAACAACTCCATTTTAGAGGTTGTTCCCTCCGCCAAACTTCTTGGTATAACTATTGATGAACACCTAAAATTTAATACTCACGTCCAGCTAAACATAAAGAAAACCCATATAAAACTTGGCCTACTTTATAGAAACAACCACTTCCTCTCTCCTGTTACCAGACTAACTCTCGCCACTACTTATCTCCTTCCCTCTCTACTGTATGGTGCCCCTCTGCTTACTAATTTATCTTCCTTACTATCCTCCAAACTAGAAATATGTTACAATAAAATCTCCAGATTTGCTACCAAAGCCAAATCATCCTCTCATCACTGTTCCTCCCTTCACTCATTAGACTGGCTTAAACTCCATAACCAACTTGACTTTCTCCAAATCATGACTGCCTATAGACTACTATTCCAACCTACCAAGTGCCCTGCACTATCCAATATCCTACAACCAAATACTCCCCATAGAACACTTAGATCTACCCACCAAAACCTAATCACAATCCACAAACCCAAGCGCCCAGCTGGTCAACTTCTGCTTTCCTTCACCTTAGCAAAAAAATGGAATGCTCTTCCCTCCACTCTTAGGACCTGCGATAACCTCGAAAACTTTAAAACTCTTCTTCATTCTCACCTTTACTCAAACAGGAAATGCAGCTGTACTCTTCACCCTATACTTCTCAAGGTCTCCTCCACTTTTACTCCTGGCTAACCTCTCACCTAGCTAACCTTGCTCATTTGTATTATGTATAAATAACTATACTGTAAAATCTAGCCTCAAGGCCATTTGCCTGTTTTTTTACACCTAAACAAAATTGTAATTGTTTGTTTCTTTATGAATTTTACCTGTTTATTTGTCAGTTATGCAAAGTTTCTTAGTAATTATTCATGTAAGTATGTATCGTTGGAGCTTTTCTCCCTGGGCCTCCACTGAAAACGGGCTCACTGAGCCCAGTGGACCTCCCCGGTCATCAAACTGGAATAAATAAATACATATAAATAATCTTTTCAGCAGTATGTCCGAGTATGCACAAGCACCAAAATGAAACAGTTCCCTAATGACTCCTACAGTATTATGTCAAAGTATGCACAAGCACCAAAATGAAACATTTCTCCCAGCGATCCCTTCAGCAGTTTGTCCAAGTATGCACAAGCACCAGATGAAACATCCCCACAATGATCCCTTTAGTAGCCTTGCCCATGTATTGACAAGCATGTCCATGACACCAAATGAAACATTTCCTTTCAACAACCATTTCAGTAATCTGCTCATGTATGCACAAACACACCCCAACACCAAATGAAGTGTTTTGCTTTCACCCTTGCAGCTCTGTACTCTCCTCTTAAATGTTGCTTACTGGCATAAATTCACAGCCATTTAGACATTTGGTATGCAAATGAGCTCATTTTGGTTTATCTTTAAGAATCCTACTGATATGGAAATGTGTAATGCCCCTTATCTGAGTATCACCTGCCCCGCTATCACTTATGCCTTAAACAAATTATACTTTTGTGACAGAAAGGCGTGTTTGTAATAAGGCCTCTGTGTTGACATATTCTTCCTGAAAGTCTATGATTTACATAACCACATATCACTACTCTTCTCAGATTACTGCTATGAAAATGCGAAGCCCTGTACTATGAATACTGGCCATACACTTCACTAAGTTACTGTGCTATCAGCTTTCATTTCCAATTCTTTTTTTTTAAGTTTTTATTAGATTTTAACAAAACAAATTGATTATGGCAATAATTGTATTTAGAAATGTGTGAGCATAAAAAAACAATATGAATAAGAACAAACAAGAACAACTATTTACAAGTGTCTACTAACAATGAAGATTCTCAAAAACCTCCTATACATTACAGTCAATATGAATGTAGCTATTTTTGTTTATTAAGCACTTCCTTGAAATACGTCCACGTATTATAGTAGGAGGTGATTCTTGTAGATCTTGAATTAATGGTGATAATTTCAAGATGACATACTTCGGTTGCAATATTTGTGAATTCTTTGAAAGAGGGTGTACCTTCATTCTTCCAATTCTTGGTTATAACTTTCCTCATAATTGATAAAATGGACCATAAAAGAGGGTATTTCATTCTTTTAACACAAACAGGAATAGGGGTATTAAAAAGAATTAATGACTTAGATAAAACAAAATTGTCCCAAAATAAAGCCTGTAAAAATGATTAATGTTATTCTAATAAGATGTTAAGTACAACACAATCAAAGAACATATGTTGTCCATCTGCTTTAAGCTCTTATTTACATTCCCAACAAACTTGCTTCTTTTCAAACATTAATTTAGTTTTATGAGGTGTGAAGAAAGATCTGTGTAAGAATATACAATTAAAAGGTTTCCATCTAAGAGAAAAAGTAGTCTGTCTGGAAGATATTAAAAATTACTTTTTATCCTCTTCATCTGGAGGTCTGTTATTAATGTGAGTAAAATAGTTCTAATAATTGTCATTGCAACTTTTTGTTTCTTTTCTTACCACTCTATATAATTTGGATAAGAGACCCTCTCCCAGTCTGTTTTGTTGTATTAATAGCATTAAAATTTCAATTAATTTTAGGATAAGATCTCTTACCCTTGGTTGCATTAACCGAATTTTCTTGACTGTAGTGTGGATTGTGCATGTTTGCTCTCAGGTAATTCACTTTGCTAGCAATCCCATCTGTCTTCAAATTATATCAGTTATTGTTTAAATAGTTTAGCTGGTGCAATTTACTTCTTACAATAATGTCACATATTTATGCTTTTTAAATGTATCTATAAGTATTTAACTACTGTTGGTTCTAGTGAAACCCTCACTTTGTACTTCGTACCATCATTTTACCTTGCACCTCCATATTTCTTGCTGACTAACCCACCAAGCAACATCCACTTCACTCCTTCTGGTCATGTTTCTTTTCTTTTTCTTCTTTATATATATATATATATATATATATATATATATATATATATATATATATATATATATAGAGCTGACCCCCAAATTACACTTACAACTAATTCATGCATTCAGAGACATAGCCAGAATTTGTAGAACTGTAAACCAGCTTGTATAGCATCTTACAGAATCTGGCTCCACCATGATGTCTAGCTGCCACCAAACCAAACAGTATTTGTTTCTAGGTAGAATGACTTTTCAGTTTTGAAAAAAAAATGAAAGGACTGAAATGACAGGCTTGTTAGCAAAAAAAAAAAAACGCTAACCATGGTTTTGGAAGCAAAACTGACATTTAACAAAACCTATAATTTAGAAAAATAAAACCATGTTAAATATGCCATGCTTTTTGTGTAAATGTTAGCAATGCTAGCATATAAAGTAACACACAATCAATAAATTACTTTTAACAAGTGCACACTCTGGCATCTGTGGTACCTACATGGCTATGCTTTGCATATTTGGTGGTGGCTTATCCCACATCTAGCCCATTTATTGATAGGTTAAAAGTCTTGCCAGTCCTACTGTCAGGCCCCATATCCCACCATACTTTTTATTCACAAGTACTACATCATGCCTACCTATGGACTCAGTAACATGCTGATTCCATACTCTTCCTCACCATCACTTGGCAGGCTGTCTGACACACTCTGCTGAGTTTTCCCTCCTAGTTCTTACTTAGTTATTTAACTTAACACAGTAACTTAATTCTCATAGGTTCATAGCTGTCTATTAGGCTAACAATCACTAGAGCCTTTATAAGCCTAGCTGTGCAACCCAAATGCATCCCACAAGTTATACAGTACAATGAAAAAGTATTTGCCCCTTTCCTGATTTCTTATTTTTTTGCATGTGTGTCACACTTAAATGTTTCAGATCATCAAGCACATTTAAATATTAGACACATATTAAACAAAGGTAACCCAAATAAACACAAAAGGAAAAAAAAACTATCCAAACCTACATGGCCCTATTTGAAAAAGTAATTGCCCCCCTTGTTAAATCATGAAGTAACTGTGGTTAGTCACATTTTTGGGAAAGCTGAGTTCAATTTCACTAGCCACACCCAAGCCTGATTACTGCCAGACCTGCTGAATCAAGAGATCACATAAGCAGAACCTGTCAGACAAAGTGAAGTAGGCCAAAAGATCCCAAAAAGGAAGACATCGTGCTGTAATCTAAAGAAATTCATGCCACGGTCTAAAGAAATTCCAGAACAGATGAGAAACAAAGTAATTGACATCTAACAGTCTGGGAAAGGTTACAAACCCATTTCTAAAGCTTTGGGACTCCAGCAAACCATTGTGAGATCCATTATCCACAAATGGAGAAAACATGGAACAGTGGTGAACCTTCTCAGGAGTAGCCAGCCTACAAAAATTACCCCAAGAGTGCAGCGATGACTCATCCAAGAGGTCACAAAACAACACAGAACATCTAAAGAACTGCAGGCCACACTTGCCTCAGTTAAGGTCAGTGTTCATGACTCAACCATAAGAAAGAGACTGGGCAAAAATGGCATGCATGGCAGAATTCCAAGGTGAAAACCACTGCTGACCAAAAAAAACATAAAGGCTCATCTCACTTTTGCCAAAAAACATCTTGATGCTCCCCAAGACTTTTGGGAAAATGTTCTGTGGACTGACAAAACAAAAGTTGAACTTTTTGGGAGGTATGCATCCCATTACATCTGGCATAAAAGTAAAACAGCATTTCAGAAAAAGAACATCATACCAACAGTCAAACATAGTGGTGGTAGTGTGATGGTCTGGGGCTGTTTTGCTGCTTCTGGACCTGGACAGCTTGCTGTGATTGATGGAACCATGAATTCTGCTCTCTACCAAAATCTCCTGAAGGAGAATGTCCAGACATCAGTTTGTGACCTCAGGCTGAAGTGCATTTGGGTTCTGTAGCAGGACAATGATCCAAAACACACCAGCAAGCCCACCTCTGAATGGCTTAAAAAAAAACAAAACAAAGACTTTGGAGTGGCCTAGTCAAAGTCTGGACTTGAATCCAATTGAGATGCTGTGGCATGACCTTAAAAAGGCGGTTCATGCTCGGAAACCCTCCAATATGGCTGAATTAAAACAATTCTGCAAAGAAGAGTGGGCCAAAATTCCTCAACAGCGATGTGAAAGACTCGTCAGTAATCGCAAATGCTTGATTGCTGTTGTTGCTGCTAAGGGTGGCACAACCAGTTATTAGGTTTTGGGGGCAATTACTTTTTCACATAGGGCCATGTAGGTTTGGGCAGTTTTTTTTCCTTAATAAATAAAACCATCACTTAAAAACTGCATTTTGTGTTTACTTGGGTTATCTTTGTCTAATATTTACATCTGTTTGATGATCTGAAACATTTAAGTGTGACAAACATGCAAAAAAAATAAGAAATCAGGAAGGGGGCAAATACTTTTTCATTGCACTGTATATTTTAGATGTTTATGTAGGGGTGATTGTTGATTATGACATGAGTTACTGCCTCTGTCTGTCAGAAATGATGGTGTCAGACCAAGGATGAATTTTTGATTTCTCATCCAATGGTCCAAGTTACGCTTAAATAGAGTTAGGAAGGGACTTTGTTTCACATGGATGGGGAAAGGGAATTATCTGAAATACATATCTGTCTCTCCAACATGTCCTATTTATTCTGCAAGTAAAATGTAGGTATTTAGATCTAGTAGTGCTGATGCTGTTTGTTTTGCAGATGTGCACAAGGCTCATTAGAGCAGAGTCATAGGATCATAGGATCATAGAACATTACTCGGCTGTCAACCACGAGGTAATTTTAAGCCTAGCCATTTCAACCCAATATAATGCAGTAGAGGTACTAGTCAACACCCAAGACTGCATATAGCAATGACTGCCCATGTCCAGGAGAGTTGCGGGTGCTATCCCTAGTAAGAATTTATTTTATTCACTCATCCAGAATCCTCTTGAACAATGTCATAGAGGTGCTCTGTTTCACATGAATTGGTAGCCTGTTCCTAAAATGTGGCAATTGCTGGGAGATAAATTGTCCCTTCAGCATCTCCTATTTAAGTTGCAGGCCATATTTAAACCTCTGGAATGGATAACCCTAAACCAGTTTTATTTATGGATATGCAGTAAGTTCATTAGGCTTGAGTCTTGGGTTACTCTGTAGGTCAGGCATAAGTCTCCCCTAAGAAGTCTATATGATACGGAGTATAGTGGTAGGGATTTTAGCCGGCCCATGTAAGGCACATGCTGGTGGTCCTTGATATTCTTTGTTAGAAACTTCTGAGGTCTCTCTAATTTTTGTAGATGCTTAGTAGGGTGGATACCAAATGGAGCGTTATACTCAATTATGGGCTGGATAAGTGCCGAGTATAGGGGGTTATAACTTCTTTTGCTCTTGAGGCAATGCTTTTAATAATCAAGTGAGCTACATGGAAAGCTTTCCCTACAACTGTAGCCATATGGTGGTCAAAGTTAATGTCATGGTCAACCTGTGATCCAAGGTCCATTACCACTTCTTGGGTACTTATGGTATTGTTATTGATTTGATAGTGTGAAAGGACTTTATTTGTGCCAAAAGGAATGATGATGCATTTCGTTGCATTCAGTTTGACAGCATGACTAATACACCAATCGCTGGTCTGTGTGAGACCATCCTGGGGTATACTAATATCATTTGGGGATTCAATGATTGCGCCTAGTTTGCAGTTGTCTGCAAACTTGGTCAGAGACAACCCTTTAGTTTTGACCTGAACTTCTGAGAAGTATATACCAAACAGTAGGGGGTGCAGCACTGACCCCTATGGCACCCCACTGGTAGCAGGTCTGCTGGTTGATGTGGAGTCACCCACTTTGATAGTGTGTGTCTATTTTGTGAGCCAGTTGGCAGCCCATCTTACAATGAAGGGGTTTACATTCAGTTTGCTAAGTTTATCAGTAATCTCTGAATGTGGGATTGTGTCAAAAGCCCTTGCCATGTTGAGGTTTGCTGTGTGCACAGATTTGCCCTCATCAATGGCCTTGGTCACACTTTCAAAGAAATCCACCAGATTTAACAGGCAGGATCTGCCCTTTACAAAGTTGAATTGGGTAAGATCCAGGTTTTGGAGGTCACCCATGTCTTTATTTCTGAGGTCCATAATAATACATTCCATGACCTTACAGATGAGGCTGGTCAGCCTTATAGGTCTGTAATTCCCCAGGTCTGTTGCTGGGCCACCTTTATGGAGGGGAATATCTGTAATTGTTCTCCATTTCGGAGGAACAAAGCCTGTGGTTAGGCTATGATTGAAAAGGTTACTTAGTGGTGATCCTAGTTCATCTTTTAGCATGTTTAGAAGACAACCTGGGATGTCATCTGGTGCAATAGAGGCCATGTTCTCTGCCTTGGACAGGGCTTTGAGGACCTGATTTCCAGATATGTAAGGTGGGGGGGAGTTTAGGGGAAGATTTGTTGTAAGTTAGGAGGGGAAAAGGGAGTGAAATTTTCACCAAACCTATCCGATAGCAGATTTGCTATCTCTGTCGGGTCAGTGTGTGTGATACCACTGGCCACCAGCTCTGCACATGCTTGGGTCCTACCCATTAGGTTACATACATAACTGTAAAAGTCCTTATGGTTATCCTTGGCAGTACCTGCTAGGTTTCTCTCAAAGGAGCTCTTGGAGGATTTTGTAAGTTGCCCTATTTGCCTGTTAAGGCTGAGGACTGTGCTTTTCCATTGTTGGATCTTTGTCTTTGTTTTCTTGGACAGCAACTTTTTACATTTATCGTAGAGTTTGCTGATGAGCAAGAATGCCTTTTACGCCAGGCACAGATCACCTCTCAGTAGTCTGTAGGAGACTGCATATAGAGATAGGAGTTTAAGGTGATCCACGTGGGACATTGTGTTCATGCCCTGTATTCTTTTTATAAGTAACCCTTGTGGATGTTGCACTTGCTGCACAAGTCTGGTCTGGTATATCCTGAAGGGGGCATTATACTCAATGATGGGTCTGATGTTGATTGAGTATTGTGGTACAATGACTTCCCTGGACCTAGATGCCATGCACTTATTTGTAAGTTGAGCATTACTGAAGGATTTCCTTACTACCTTGGATACATATTCATTGAAGGCCAGACTACTGTCTACATCTGTTCCCAGATCCCTAATTAGTTTATCAACTCTTAGGGGTGTTTTATTGATGACATAACTTCCTGGGGTAGCCAACTTCTCAAAAGGTACTATAATGCATTTCTTTGCATTGAATTTTAAGCCATGACTTTGGGACCAGTCATTGGTTTGTGTTGGACCCTGTTGTAAGATGGTGATGTCTTGGTGAGATTATGTGACTGCTCTCAGGTTGCAATCACCTGCAAACTTGGTCAGTCAGAGGCCTTTGACATTAGCCTTGACTTTTGAGAAGTAGATGAAGAAGAAGAGCAGGCCCAGCACAGAGCCTTGAGGGATTCCACTGGTGACTGGCCTCTTTGAGAAGGTGGTCTCACCAATCCTAACTTTCTAGGTCTTATCTGTGAACCAGCTGGCTGTCTAGTGTGTTATATAGGGGTTTATACCTAATTCCATAAATTTGTTAACAATTCCAGAGTGGCTTATTGTATCAGATGCCTTAACCAGGTCAAGGTAGGCCATGTACTATTTTACCTCCATCCTTTGCTTTGGTGATCTTCTCAAAGAAGTCCACCAGGTTCGGCAGGCATGATCTTCCTTTAACAAAGCCAAACTGGAATGGATCCAGTGTCTGAAGATCTCCTATGTGTTTGTTGATCATTTCCATGATAATTCTTCCCATGGCTTTGCATGTAAGACTAGTCAGGCTAACGAGTCTGTAGTTTCTGGGATCTATTTATAGTCCATCCTTATGAAGACAGATGGCTGTTATATCTCTCAATTCTCATGGCATGAAGCCTGTTTTAAGACTATAGTTAAGTAGCAACTCCAGGGGTCTTGATAGGTCATGTTTTAGACTATTCATGAGGCATCCTAGAATATTATCATGGCCCATTCAGTCTGTGTTCTTGGCCTTAGCGAGCTCAGCCAGGACATGCTCTATATTTATAGTTGGAGGAGTTATGTTTGAGGCTATTTATTGGGAAGTGGCTGGGGGTGAGTTGGGGGTAAAGCTAGAACTGAATTTTTAATCCAGCAGATTCACTATATCACCTGGCTCAGTGAATGTGATACTATTAATCACCAGTTCAGCATGTTATTGTTTGCTGGCTTTGATTTTTTGACGTAGCTGAAGAAGACCTTGTGGTTGCCTTTTGCCTGGGAGGCTATCTTGACATCAAAATAGAATTTAATGGACTTAATTAGCCCTCTTAGCTGCCTGTTTAATTTGATGAGAGAATTCTTATATTTATGGGAGTTACACTTCTTCATTTTAGCCATGATTTTTTTCCCTTTTGTTGTATAACTTTTTAAATCTGGGATGCACCAAGGTGGTTTGTTTTTGGAAGTTATGTTTTTGCTTACTTCTGGTAAGTACAGCAGCCTCTCTGCAGCCACTGACATTGTTGTACAGTATTTCTTGAATAATTATACATAGGATACTATGTTTACTGGATTTGGAGGGGCATTGAATTTTGACAAAGTATTGCTTAATAAAAGGTAGTTTGCCTTGGAATAGTTCCTTAACTGTTACTGGGTTTACTGAGGTTGCCTAGTTGATTTTGATTTTGAAGGAGACAGCTTTACATCTAGACCTTACCAAGGAGGACATGACACTGGGAGTGGTGTAGCATTCTTCCATATTTGTGAGTACATGGTCTAGTATGTTGGAACCTCTAGTGGGTGTATACATTAACTGGTTAAGGGTGTTTGTATTTATGAAGTCAAGAAATTTCTGAGCCTGCAGATTTGGGGTTGTGTAGGATTCGTAGTTTGTAGAAATATAATTAATGCCCCCTATATGTAAGGTGTTAGGTTGGTTGGCAAGTGACTCCAATAGGTTTGAGTATGCTGTATGAGTTTCAAGACACATACAGGGTGACCTATAGGTTGCTAGGATATGGTACAGGATTTTGTCTATGGTGACCTGCACATGGAGAAACTCCAGGTCATCATCCTATTTAACAAATCCAGAGATATGCTTGCTATTGATATATATCAAAACATGTCCACTTTAAGTTACTACCTGTGCAGCTACTGGTCTAAAATTGTGGAAAGCACTGAAACCTTACACTACTGGCATACTTTCTGCAGCTTTAAAGCATGTCTCTGTAACTGCACAGAGGTCCATATTATCTAGGGTGAAGAGGGTTTGGAGGGTATTTAGCTTTTTTTAGGCTCCTGGCATTGAGCAGTAACACCTTGAGGTTCAGGTGTGTTGATTTTGCTATGTTGGTAGGTTCATCAATTTGGCATTGCCTAAGAAAGGCTCTATGGGAAAAGATAAAGTTTTAACCAGTATTCAAAAGCCTACGGGAGGCTGGTGCAGACCATCCCTGGCAAAGCATAATGGTTTGTTAACCATGTTTTTCCATGCTGACAAATATTGGATTCCCTTAGAATGACACCAGAAACTCAGCCAGTTGTTAAAATCAATCATCTTTTTTCATACTATGGCATCATTCTTGGGGAAGGTAATATGTTGCTCAATGCTATGCTCATACCAGCCTAAGACATATAGTGTCTCTCATTCTACAATGGTAGCACTGTCAGTTGGAATGGTGCCTTCAGACATTCTGAAGGCCATAACAGTAATTTTCAGAATACCAGAACTATAAGTGGAAATGTGACCAGCATAAGGTAAATCTATGGCTGGGGCTCCTTGGGTACCTTGAAATAATCACATTACTCTGCAGTACAAAAAACTTGTAGTCACTGTATACCAGTTGCAGGAGTTTCAGGGCATAGCCCCCTCCCCCTCACACATCAGAGTAATACAGTGGGGTAACCCCAACTTGAAAAAATGCTCTAATAATGCATATATACGTTTTGAAATTCCCAGATTTTTTATTGGCTGTTTATTTTTTGTACAATCTAGACCAACAATTTCTAGTCTTGTGCTTTTGACAACAAGCCTAATGATGAAAGTACAACACTCATTCTCAGTATCACTGAGATGAAACCCACCCCAGTAAACTGATCCCGGTTCTTTTTCATGAATCCATAATGACAGCTCACAGACCTGACTTGCAATACATGTTTTTCTATCCATAGCCTTTCGTTTTTTTCTCCTCATATGGATCTTCACACCATCAAACCTTCCTGTAAATTCAGGGGGGACACGTGACCCTAGAACATGCATGGTTGCATATTGAAATCTAAAATTCTGTAAGTCCTGGAGGACCATTGCTGTAAATTGTCTGATATAGTACCGAGCAAGCTGTATGAATTACATGTCAAGCAGTCAGTTATGCCTCTCCTTCTTCTTCAGAAACTTTCGATTTTAGATCCAATCCAAGGAGCATTCTACCTGGCCTTTTCTTGGTTTATTTCCTCCCCTGAATACATACAAGACTCTGGAGGTAGAAATGGTATTAAAGGTGTAGAGGCAGAAAATGAAGTTATGTAATAGCAATCATTTGAAAATACATCATGACAAAAAGGGACGATGCTACAAACATCTAGTCCAACATTCTGTGGCATGACCCCAAATTTTTAATAATGCTTAGAATGTGAACAACTACATTTATTTAATTATTTAACAATTGTTAGCCAGGTAAGTGGACTGGTGTGTGAACACTTTTCAGCCACTGGTGAAAAGAGCAGGAGAAAATATACCATAATTAGTGTAGTTAATCGACCATCATATTTTTGAAAGATAGGAGCAATCAAGGCAAACCCTGAAACCCATGCTGAAAACATAGAAACTCCACAAAGAGAGTAGCCAAAGATGAGATTAGCCCTGCACCCTAGAGATGTTAAGCAAAGATTTTTCAATTAAGTCACCATGCTGCCTTAACAACAGGCCTCACAACCACCCTCTTTCATAGAAGATCATGTACTACAGTGTTTTCTTTCAACTTTTGCTGTTCACAAATCCAAAGGCCCAACATGCTTCCCCAGCTATGAACTTCTGTTCTACTAGGGCTTTAGCTTTCAGACTATCAGACTGATTTCTTATTTTTCAAGATGAGGCCAAGGAAAAGGCCAACTGCAGCATGTATGTTTTCTGCTTATTTAAAGCCTTGATGGGGCAGAGCTTGCTGTATTTCCTTTAACACAACTGATCCATCTTTTTACTAGCTAACCAAATCATGACAGTGCTGTGAAACTAAGCATCTGTTCGGATTTTAACAGCATTACTTCCACTGCCTAGGATGTGACTAACCTTAAAGTCCAGTTTATACATTAGTGATGTTAATGCAGCAAATAGCTCATAATCTTCTTTTTTTCTGGGCATCATATCTTCCTAAGGTTTTCTAGTATGTCTACAGTTAAATTCTTCATGGTGATCCCCATTTTGCTCTTTGTATTAACCTTAAGCATTTGTCATCCCACTTGCACTTATGTTATAAACCATGATAGTACGGCAAGACATCCATGCGAGTTCCAGTTTCAGGTAACTGTTTAATGATCGTCCCAACAAAAGTGCCAAAACAGTTTTGATCTATTATATTCAATGTTATGTGCTTTGCACCAGTACATCTTCGATGTTCTGTACTTTCGCGTAAGTGTGTTTCTATGTCTTATGTTCGATATTGTGAAATTTTGATAATAAGACAAAGACCCATATGAGCATGGTCTGTAGTGACAAGCCTACTTGCAAAACCTTTCTTGGCAAGCATATCTGATAGTGTCATGGTGACAAGACAGATACCAATGTGTTGCACATCTCACCTAAGTTATTTATTTTCATCTCTTTCAAGCTTTGTATTCAACCTGACCCATACCTGGTCACATATGACATGACATTTTTGCAGTTCTCAGGTAACATAGCAGTGTAATCTTTTTCCACCAAAAAAAATGTTAAAAAGTAAGAAAATGCATTAACCTACCAACTTATATGTCCCATTTATTCATCTAATTCTTACACAGTTTCACCTTCCTTGCAACACAAGAGATGGCATGATATCTATTGCCATGGAATTACCATTTCACAAGTGCTTATTGCCAGCATCTTTGTGCAGAAGATCAAATATGTTTATGTACTCTCCTTTTTGCACTTGCATTTTGAGAGGCCAAAGGGTGTGACTACATAATGGCACATTTCATTCTTATTGTGACCCAGATGGGGTCTAATGGGTGTTTCCTTCAGTGCATGGTCAGATTGTCCATGTCACCATGATTAATAACCACTTATTTACTGTTTATTAGCAACATTTTCTTTTTTCTCTTCAATAACCTAACAATATCCAGCTCAGGTAAGGATGCAATAATTGCATTTAAGTATTCAACAGCTGTATGCTATTAGTTTTTAGATTCTATTTGCTCATTTTCTGAGGTCTCCTCTTCCATAGGGATTCACTCAATTAAAACCTTGTTACATGTGAATCAATTTTGCTTTGTTTCCCCGAGTCTGTCCATCAAGTCTCCATCATTGCTTTGAGTCCTCCTGCCATGTGTAAACATTCTTTCCTTGGGAACATCTCTGACAGGAACACAGTATCTTATTAAATCTTCCACTGCTATGTTGGCTTAATGTTGTGATGTATTTCTGTTGATTTTTCCATATCTCTTTCCCCCTCTGCTTGCTGACCACCAAGCCCTGTGCAAACAAGCTTGATCTTATTCATTATCTAGATATGGGGGCTTCCCACCAGATTCCAGCAGGTGAAAGTCATGGGGGGGGTAGGGGGATGGTATCATCCAGGCAGCCATCAGAGAGTTAATACTCTTACTAGAATTCTGGGAATGAAAGCATTATTATTTATTAATCTACCCCCCCCCACACACACACACCTATGCCCCTACATCATGCATATGCATGCAATGGCTGCAATTATCAGCTCAAATCAGCCTGCAGACCAGACTCCAGTGACTAAGTCTAAGTCATTTAATGGAGCAGTGAGTATAACCGAACTGTGGTACAGGAACCCCCAAACCAAAGATGGGCCTACTTATTCTTCACTGTCTGTGCCCTCAAATACGTGAGCTAATCCTCAAGCTTGGGTCAACTGGATTGTAGTCAGGTGTCTTTATGTAAACAGTGCAGGCTACTTCTATTCATTTTCTGCAACTTGTTTAGCAGAGGAAATAATTAAAATAAAGAAGTACAGGAAAGGTGGATGGATGCACACAGCCTTTTTTACTGGCATGATAGAAATAGCCTGAAGAATGACGTCATGTGACATACACTGCAGTTATTGCCTTATGATATACTTAACAAGATATTTCTCTTTTACACACAACATCCCGCATCTTTTAAAAGTAAGAGCAAATATACGAGTACAGAGTGCAGTTAGGTGCAGTAAAGTATATGTAAAATAACATAAAATGAAAACTACACACAAACCTACAAAGCACAAACTTTAATATATAATGAAACAAGAACAAAAAAGGTAAGCGCTTTCATGACTCACAGGCCTCTTCATCAGACAATGTTAAAACTAGACATTTGATTATATAGTGCCATGCATAAGTCAGGTGATGTAATTAAACATTTAAAGGAATAAATACACATAGAAAGCAATTAGAAGAGCAACTAAAGACGAACCTTGTAGAACATTAACTAGTAGAGTCTATGTATAATAAATAAGCAAATATATAGTTAAAAACATATAAAATATATAATTTTTTTTTTAATTTTTACAGATATGATACATAGTTAATAATTATATTTAAAGGGTCGTGCTTTTAAAAAAGGTTTTAATGAGGACATATTATTTAGACCAGGGGATTTCTCTGTATTAAGTAAGGGACTCCATTTTTGTTCGGCAGTTTCTGGCCGATTTTCTAGATCACCACCTCTAATAGTATTCTCAATAACTTGTAAGGAATCTGTATGTATAATATGAGTAGCTACTGTATTGGTTGCTTTCTTATTTCTGATAACTCTGTTGTGATCTAGAATTCCATCTTTAAATGACCTGTTGGTTTTGCCCACATAATATGCATGACCTACTTGGCAAAAAGCAAAATAAATAACATTTTCAGTTTTACAATCAGCATAATGATATAAAGACATTTTAAAATGACAAGTTGGATGTGTATAAAAGACACGACTGTAAATGTATTTACAATCAGAACAATTTCTACATGGGAAAGTGCCTATCCTGTTAGAACTAGGTCCTGTAAAATGTATGGGTTTGTAACAAAGATGCTGTTTAAGTGATTTGTTATTTCTAAAAGAAAATGATGGAATACTGCCAAATTTGTTTATAAAATTAGGAATGCCACTTAAAATATTCCAGTGTTTCTTAATGATGTTGCAATAACTGTCAATATCACTAGAATATTGTAGAGCCACTCTAAATCTATCTAAAGAATGAACTGAAGGTTCAGCTAGAGTCTATCACTAGCAATATTAAAGAACGGTTTACATGTGGTGGATCTATGTGCCCATGCTTCTTCAATTGTGTTGTCTATTTCAGTTTCTAAGTATCCTCTCTCCAAAAATTCAGATTTCAATTCTATGAGAGCTTGGTTAGCATCTGTATCATCATTATGCAACCGTAGTACTCTGAAAATTTGCCCTTTAAGCATATTTTTAGAAATGTGTCTGGGAAGCATGCTCCTTTTCGGGAGAAGGGTATTCTTTTTTATGGGCTTCTTATAAATACTACTAGTAACATTTATAAGTTCTGATTTAGTAAGTAGCACATCAAGAAATTCTATCTGACTAACAGAATAATTGCATGTAAATATAAGAAAGTGTGTAGTGTTATGCATAAAAGTAACAAAACAATCTAACTGTAATACATCTCCCTTCCATAACAAGAAAATATCATCCACAAAGCACACATACCAGAGAATATTGTCAAAGTACTTATTAATAGGTGTAAGAATATGTGTATGCTCCCAATGTGCTAAAACAAGGTTGGTGTAGCTGTTGGCCCAGGCTGTGCCCATAGCCATGCCACCCTTTTGTAGATATACATCATTTTCAAAAACAAAAATGTTATTTTCAAGCACAATTTCTAGAAGGGCACATATTAACATGACTTTAGTATTTAAAAAGCAGTTGTTAACAGTTAAAAATTCTCTAACCATGTCAATACCTATATCGTTAGGAGTGCATGTAAAAAGAGACTCAACATCCAGTGTAACAAAGATGTAATCACTGTCAATAGTCTACAAATGAACATGGAGTCTCTCAAGGAAGGACTTTGAGTCCTTCAAAACAATGTGACAGGTATCTAGAACAATGTGTAATTATTGTCTAAAAAGATAGATAGTGGCTCAGTACACCAACCATTGCCTGCTACAATAGGTCTCATAGGTGGAATATTAAATTTTTTATGTATTTTGGGTAGCCCATATATCGATGGAATTAGTGGATGGGCCACATTAAAAAATTTAAACAAGTCGTCATCTCTACAATATTCTAGTGATATTGACAGTTATTGCAACATCATTAAGAAACACTGGAGTATTTTAAGTGGCATTCCTAATTTTATAATCATATTTGGTAGTATTCCATCATTTTCTTTTGGAAATAACAAATCACTTAAACAGCATCTTTGTTACAAACCCATACATTTTACAGGACCTAGTTCTAACAGAATAGGCACTTTCCCATGTAGAAATTGTTCTGTTTGTAAATACATTTACAGTCATGCCTTTTATACACATCCCACTTGTCATTTTAAAATTTCTTTATATCATTATGCTGATTGTAAAACTGAAAATGTTATTTATTTTACTTTTTGCCAAATATGCCATGCATATTTTGTGGGCAAAACCAATAGGTCATTTAAAGATAGAATTCTAGATCACAACAGAGATATCAGAAATAAGAAAGCAACTAATACACTAGCTACTCATATTATACATACAGATTCTTCACGTTTTTAAGTTTTTAGTCTCACAAGTTATTGATAATACTATTAGAGGTGGTGATCTAGAAAATCGGAGAGAAGCTGCCGAACAAAAATGAATTCTCTTACTTAATGCAGAGAAATCCCTTGGTCTAAATAATATGTCTTCATTAAAACCTTTTTTAAAAGCATGACCCCTTAAACATAAATATTAAATATGCATCATGTCTGTAAAATTAAAAAAAAAATGTATATATTTTATATGTTTTTAACTTTATATTTATTTGATTATTTATTATACATAAACTCTAGTAGTTAATGTTCTACAAGGTTCATCTTTATTTGCTCTTCTAATTGCCTTCTATGTGTATTTATTCCTTTAAACATTTAATTACATCACCCGACTTATGCATGGCACTATATAAGCAAATGTCTTTAGTTTTAACATTGTCTGATGAAGCAGCCTGTGAGCTGTGAAAGCACTTACTTTTTTGTTCTTGTTTCATTATATATTAAAGTTTCTGCTTTGTAGGTTTGTGTGCAGTTTTCATTTTATTTTATCTTTTAAAAGTATCAATTTACAGCACTTAGTGTAAAACTTAATTTTTACTAGACTAAGTCTCTGCATATCATGTGAGATACAAACTGACTTTAAAATGATTTGATATCCCCTTTATTGCTAGAGAATAACAACATTTATCAAATTTGTATTTTCTGCCGCTTATGCAGTAATAACGTGTGATTAAGTCACCCCACCTCTCTACTTCAAGACCAGACAGAGAGAGCAAGGAGCTTAACAGTACTATGTGAAAATGTAAAGTAGAGTTCTAGTTTAAGGTCACTACAGGTAGCAAAAGAAATTAACATCAGGAAATTAAAGCTAAATCTATAACAGTGCAATCAGCTCATCAATAATAATATTCCACATTCTGATCCCGATGATATAGCCAATGTATTTGCAAAAAAAAATAAATAAATAGTTCTAACTTTACTCCTACCCACATTGCTGTCCGACACTTAAAATTAAGTTTTCCTTGATATGCCACTGGAACAAGTATTAGAATCCCTGTCAGAAGCAAAAATCTATACTTCCAGTGGAGCAGATAACATGCCAGGCTACACTGTCACCAACACCAACTATGCCTCTACTTAAAGTGCTCAGTCTCAGCCTATCCACAGGGTTTGTGCCTGATGTCTTAACGGCAGCCAGTGTGATCCCTCTACACATGGGTGGACCCTTTATGGAAAGAAGTAATTATAGACCCATTAGCCTTACCAGCCATAAATACAAAGAAGCCATGGAACATATCATAATACAAGTAATTTATGTAGGTGTATGCAACATAACTGATACAGGCCCCAGTCAGTTTTGTGAGGCACAACTCTTGTTTACTGACTATAGTAAGTTTGTCTGAAAGGATTACAGTGGCTGTGGACAGTGGGGACTCAATAGTTGTAGAATATCTCAACCTGGCCAGGAATTTTGACACTATCCTCCATATTGGTGTTATTGAAAAATGCAGTAAACTTAATGTAAACCACTGCATTAGTAACTGGATTGCAAACTGGTATTCCAATAAATCCTTAGTTGTGAAAGTTGCTAGTGTCCTCTCTTAGTGTAAAGTAACTTGGGAGGTACCTCAAGGGTCAGTACTAGGCTCGCTCCTGTTTGACATTTGTTTTTCAAAAATCCAAGCTAATGTACCAGAAATTTGGTTGACCATGTTTTTTTATGACTGCAAGCTGGGCAATATTATCCAGTCATCTGCTGATACTAAACAGCTCTACCAAAAGCTGGAATATGGGCATACCTGGCTGACCAAAAACAGTCTCAAGATAAATACAAAAAAGTGCTAATTAATAGCATTCATCAAAAAAGCCACTATCACCTCTTACATTATAGGTGATACTCCTCTTCAGACAGACATGATCATAAGAGATCTTGACACTTGTGTGGATAATTCTCTCTCATTTGATCATCACATTTTTATCACAGTCTGGAAAACATTCTACTTGGACCAGATGATTTCTAAGGGAATATTCTCAAGATCTGTAGAAGTCATCCTCTCTCTATACTCTTCCCTTATCAAGTACAATGCCACCTTTGCTATACAGAAACCCAAGCATTGCACTCAGCAGGAAAGGTATCAAATTTCTAACCATGAAAAATAAAGACCTTAAATCCCTGAATTTTCCCATCAGATTAGCATGACTAACCTTATATTTAGTAGCCTATCAGTGGCTCCTGGGTAACCTGGGTCTCACTTTTTCTGCCACAAAAGAGCTTGACCCATCTGCCCTCCTATTTCATTACAAAAACATTATCTCTACAACACTGCCAAAGGGATCCAAATCTATACCAACAAACAAGACTCAGTGGAATGATAGGTTCTTATCCCAATGTATTCTAAACCTATGAAATAAGTTACCACAAGAGATCAAGGCACTGCTTTTGCTTCCTTTGAGGCGTATCTTGATAAGCGGATGCACTAATACAAATTTACACTGGGGGTGTCATGTATGGCCTTGCTTCAGTTTGGAGGTGAACCTTATTATGTGCTTAAAATGGGTGCCCAGAACTTTTAAGTATGTTTACTTAAAGGTGTGTATGATTAGGCATGTTATGGTCTCCAAGGTTTCTTCTCTATTATTGTTCCTATTTCCTATAGAATGTGATATTATAAACATTCTGTGCATTTAAATATGTAAGAGGTACCCACCTTTTCAGATATGTCAGTACCAATTACCTGTCCCAGCACTGTAAACTCTTTGTCGCTTCGACCTTTTATCTTTCTAAAACAAAAATGGATGATCTCAATACTCACATAAAATAAACTCACCAGTTTTTTTAATTAATGTATGGGGATTAAGAAACTATAATCCACCTTCTATTTCTCCCTAATTCATTCCCTGATTAAAAAAAATATAGGAGGAATTTAATAAAGCCTATATGGACTTATGTTCCATGTAGGCATAGTGGCACACTGCTTGCATGCAAGTAAGTAGATGTGCGATCCAGTAAACGGAGCTGAGGGGCGTGCACGAGTGTGTGAAAATGGAAGTGTCCTTAGCATGTAAATCACCTCATAAGCAGGTGAAATGCAGGCAAATGAGGTAGATAGAGTGATCCAGCAAGCAGATAGGCAGTCATGCAGACCCCGTGTTGGTGTCCCTAATGTACACAGAAAAATTCCATGTACAGGATGTAAAAATGACACTAGGGGCTGTAAAAGTGTACTTACAGTGGCAGAAATAATATAGAGTACACAGATATTTACAAAACTAACCACTGTGTGTCCAAAACTGTATAGAAAATAATATAAAATACTTTTATTTTTTTAATACCCTGCGTATGTTTGAGCAGCACACCACAGTGAGCAAACATGCTGTTATGGAAAAAAATATAAAAAGATTAAAAAAAACAGAATTTGTGAGTATGTAACATTAATGCATTATAGGACCCTGTCTGGGGTATGTACAATGTAAGACTGATGGGTTGTTAATGAGGCAGGGCCTGAAACTGTGTAGCTTCCAAGTACTGTGCACGAATCTGTATGCAAATGAGCTGGGGTTACTGAATAGCACAAATGGGTATCTGTGTCTGCAGATCCCATCTGTGTTGGGACATAACCATGCTGGTGTCTCAGAAGAGGTATCTGACATCAAAAGTGTGTATGTCTGCAAGCTATTAAGCTCATTGGAGCTCAGTAGTACCTGTTTGTGTAGCGTGCAGCTCTGTTCAGCGGGGGGTGTCTAGTGACTGCTAAGCTTTGTTTACCTTCTGGGTGTGTGCTTCAGTGGGTTTGAGTGTATTTGAGCATGTTTGTGTGGCACACAGCCATGCTGAGCATGACCTTCTATGGGGATGTGTCTGCTCACTGCTAAACCTTGTTTATTCATGCAGCATGGGTTTGCACTGCACACTGCAGTGCTCAGCATGGAAGGCTCTCAAAAAATATTGGCTGAGAAATCCAATGATATATTAATTACTGATGAGCCTTGTTTCACTTAAACTAGGCCATTATACACCTTGATGATGTACTTGGCAGGTGGAATGCATCATGGGTAGCCAACCACACAGGCAACAGCTACAGCAGAGCACTATAAAGGTTGCATACACCCTACAATCTGATTTTCCCCCATACTCTGTACCATTGGAATGCAGACTTGGGAATTTTAACTGAGAGAATGCTACAGGCTGCTGCAGATCTGCTACATATGTATGTGCTAGATGTTGAGGTCAATGCAGCTGCTGCTGCTGCTGACCATAGGCCTAGACTGAGAAGGAGAAGAGTGTTCAGGTCCAGGGTAACCTACCAGGAGCTACATGGACTGGAGATTGTAGAGTGCTACAGAGTAGACAGAGACATACTACAACAACACACTGAGCTCTGCTAACCTCAACTCAGACCCAGAGCCAACTGAAGGGAACCCTTCCCAGTGGAAACAAAGGTATGTGTAGCCCTTAGGTTACTGGCTACAGGTACTTTCCAAAGACCAAATGGGGACAGGATGGGGGTTTTACAGGCATCTGCTTCCAGGGTATTCCACCAGTTCCTGGATGTCATGCTACCACATGCCAGTGAACACATTTATTTTTCCCACAACCCTAAGGAGAGGGCGAGCAGCATGCGACTCTTCTACTGTGTAGCACACTACCCAGAGGTACTGGGTGCCATAGACTGCACTCATGTACACATCAAAGCACCACCTGGTGAAGAGGGTGGAATCTACATCAACCACAAGGAGAATCACTCCATCAACTGCCAGGTCATGTGCAATGCCCAGGGCATTATCATGAATGTGTTTGCTGGTAGCCTTGGCAGTTATCATGGCTCCCATATCTGGCATGCATCACACCTGTACCAGATGTTTGCTAGGAGAACATCCCACATGGCCATTTACTTAGGGATGCTGGATACGCCCTGGAACCATGGATGATGACACCCATCAGAAATGCACACCCACCCACCGAAGAATGCCTTAATGATGCACATGCACAAACAAGGAACATCATAGAGCATGTGTTTGGGCTGTTGAAGTAATAGTTTGAGTGCCTCAATACATCTGGTGGAACCCTGTAATACTCTCTAGTCACATGTGTACAGATGTTCACAGTATGTGCCATGCTACACAATATGATCCTGCGGAAACAGCTGCAGCAGGATCAGCAAAGGGAAAGGATACACAGCCCCCCACTAGTGCCTAAATCACCACAGCTACACCCACAAGGGGACTCAGAGGAGGAACCCCCTGAGGCTGTCCCTCTAGGCAGACATAGGCATGCCCAATATGCCCTGGCCTTGGCCAAGAGACAATGCATACCTCATGCATTGACAATCTAGGGCCCTAGGGACTGATATCTTACTCTGACTTGCATACATATTAGTAAAAATGATGCCAACCAGACCACAAAACCTGTACCTCACCATGTATTGGCTGTGGACTGCATGCATCAGACAGAGTTATCCCCGAACTGCAGGTCTGCCAACTGCTGTATTCACAAGGTAAGTCACTCTCCATACACCACTTGTATGGGGATACTGCAATATGGTAGCATATGTATGGACCTGCCACATGCATGCAAGGGAATATAGTGGGTTATATATTGTGCTACTGGGCTACTTGCAGAGATCTATAGTGGGCTATGTGTACAGATCTAACAGCCACGTGGAACAACAGGTACTCCGTTCACTAGTATGTTTCCCATAATACCCACTAGGCCACATAGCTAGAAAGCCCACATCATTATTCCAGGGAGAAGCCAAACAGTGGGGTCACAGGGCAGTCACATGACTGTCTGTGCCAGCAAGGCATAGGCTGGTCATCCCCCACCCCAAACACAGCAGTGTTCTCATACAACTGCTGTAAGAGTAAGTCTGCAATGATATACCAGCAGACCAGATGATTCCTGTATGTTGCTGATAGTATGAGGAATGAAACCTTTCTGTCTGGTGGCTGGTGTGGCTCACCAGGCCAGGGACAGTAGCATGGGCAATGATACTGATGAGTCGAATCTGACAGCATCCAAACATGTTTTGCATGTCAGGTACTCATATGGTAGTATTCCCACAGACTGTCATAAACCCTCAATCTGTTACTGCAAGAAAGCTGGGCAAAGCCAGACTGAATGGGGGCATAAAGGGCCATACCTACAGACAGACATTATACATGCTCTGAATAACCTAACAAGTAGCTAATGTAAAAGCAGGCTGCAACTGGTCAGATTAGCTGCAGGATATAAAGGCCACAACTTAAATGCGCCAGTAGTTACAGCAAGTCAGTGACTGCTGTTAACAGTATAGAACCAGACTAGCACAAATATATAAGGAACACAGCAGATATATGGGTTGAAATGCTGGATAGTCAGCAAAAGCATGTCCAAGGATAGGCATGCGGACTGTCACCCTGTGGGTGGTGTTACATCATGTACCCCAATCACATCATAACTCTCAGCCTCTTAGAGCAGGAAATCTGGCCAAAGCCATGAAGTGGGACCATGGCCACAAATAGGGACAGGTTGTAAATATTTGTCCCTACAAATGTAGAATATTGATAAAATAACAGGTCTTGCATTAGCATGAATATCCTGATGTGTTTGGAGTCTGACACTGAAATATCTGTCATTATTTATTGTCTTCGGTCTTCACTAATGTTATATTAAATGGACCACAAATATGAGGCAACACTCTGGACAGTCTGTGAAGCTCTGCACAGTTGTGAGGTATGAGTCACATATTAAGGTCAGCAAACAATCAGGAATGGATTGGACAATATTATGGAAATGCAGTACTGTGTTAACAGGTGCAGCAGCCAATGGCCTGCAGCACACATAATCCTGGACTAGTTACAGGTTGCTCTGTCCTGGAGTCTCCTTGTAAAGTACTGACAATCACACTGGGCATGCTCCTACACTTACCTAACTTGAGCCCAAGTCTGTTGCCTCTACCTCCCAAAGACCTGCAATGTGGAAATATGTCTGTGCATACATACAGCTATGTATACATATCTGTGTCTCCCTATCCCTCTCACCATTGATCAGTGTCTCTATTGGTATGTGGCACATATATATGATAACAACAGGTATATATAGCTATAAAAAGTACAATGACACATCAACTCTCCACATATATCTACATAACATATTTACATAACGTACACACACAACATTTGAGGAGACATATCTGTTATACAAATTGATATAGATATGGGTGGGGGATATTCAAATGACCCCACATACCTCAGAATGCTGGGGTTATCTGCACTTACACATCACAACAGTTGTCCAATGGAACCAGACCAAGGCTGTGATAGTACATAATCCACTCACCCACAGACCTCTGTGCCTACAGACTGTCACCCTATCGACAGACAAAGGTACGCAGGTGGTATAATGTACAATGGGTGTAATGCATGACTTGGACAGGCCAAATTGTCCCTGGTCACATGCCCACCTATCAAACTGAACACAGCCATATATGGCCAGACTGGTAAGTGTACACACATAGCAGGGATATTACCATACCAGATATCCCACTACTATGACACTAGATACAATAACAGTACCTAGCAGTATCAGTCTGCAAGCCACACATGCTGTCTATCACAAGGCCACTGTGCATATTACACAAGTACTGTCCCTGCATCAACATATATAACAGACATAAGAGCTGTAGTGTGTAAAGGTAGATATGTAGGGGTTCTAATCTCACATCATCCAACGTGTGTGTGTGTGTGTGTGTGTGTGTGTGTGTGTGTGTGTGTGTGTGTGTGTGTGTGTGTGTGTGCATAAATATATCCCCATGCAGCACATGTATGGGCTGTCTCTGTGCAATGGTTATGCATTTTATGCCCGGTGACTATCTGTTGACCTCAATATTGGCCTCCTTTACAAAGCCCGCTGATGTTATCCACCTTCACAGCACTGGCTGACACTCTGATATCAGATGAACTCCGTGACACATGCAAGCTATAGTGGGCTTTACTAGATAGTTAGGGATTCTAATCTCACAGCATCCAACTTGTGTGTGCAAATATATCTCCTCTTGCAGCACTAGTGACATGGCCATTTAGCCTATCTCTGTGCACTGGTTATGCATTTTATGGCCCTGTAAATAGCAGCTGGCTCTAAATTGTCCTCATCTTGCATAAGCATAATTGATTTCTGCCACCATCTAAATTTGTATGTGCAGAATACCCAGGTGACATGTATCAAGGGTAGCACACATTTTCACAGAGTATGAAAGCATGATGACGCTGACTATCCCCATTGTCTGTGACACACTGTTCTACACATACGCACCTATGCAGCTATGCACATATACTGGCATACCTTGTTAACTTTATCCTTCTGCTGTGTTGCCTTGCCATACTGTGCCGCTGTATTGTTGTCATGTGTCCATAGTTGAATCACCCCTGGGACACAAAGATACACAGGTCCGTGATGCACCTGTCATTCTGTAACACTTCTGCCAGTGTAGCATTAGGCAAAAAACATACACAAAGTTTGATGCATACTCAAGACACATGCCAGCATACAGTACCTGTCATGGCCTACAACAACTGCCATGTCATGACACTACTACACTACATAAACACATGTAAAGTAATATAGTCACCATGTGAATCAGACACATTTTAGGTCCCTGCATTGATAGCATGGATGGCAGGGATGTGGCACAGGTATCATGACATGCACAGGGTGTGTCTTGGGGGTGCCAGAGGCCTAGGCTTTGCCAAACAGTTGACAGGATGTGTGTATGCCTGGAAGGGGTGCTGGTTAGATGGGGCATGGAGAGGTGCTATGTGTGTCAATTGGTGACCTGCATGTGACAGTGGTGTTGGAGTGTGTGCATGTACAAAGTCAAGCCCAGTGCTAGCCTTACACATGTTTATGGTGGACAGCTGTGGACCGTATATGGTAGAGTGGACAGTTCATCATCTGCGGCCATGAACCTGGTACTGGATTCACCAGGAGTAGCATGGGTACCACCATGTCCAAGGTCAGATGTGGTGCTAGTACCTGACGGTGACTGTTGTCTGGTGGGCCTGTGTCCCCCATGGGGCTGCCCAGAACCAAGTGCCCATGGCCTGCCACATCATGGTGTGAATATCACACTTCCCTCTGTAGCACTGGAGGGAATGCCACAATGGGAGTGTGAGTGTGCACAGCCACTTGGACTCTCAGCAGATGGTGTTGCTGGCTTACATCCATGTGTCTGACCCCAACTCCAACTGGATATTCCAGCACAGACAATGTGCGGTCAAAGACAGACACTGTTTCAGCCCACCATCTGTCTAATACATCTGTGAAACATTCAAGGGTGACACCCATGTGGCAGAGGTAGTCATGTATGTCAGACTGTACTGCATCCATAACCCTAAGCATCCATCTGGTGTTAAATTCCAAATGTGCCTGTGCCTCCATGACAGCCTAAAACATGCGATTACTGACCTGTGATATGGCACCTGCAACAGGAGGTGGATGGGTAGCAGTTCTTTGAGCACCCCTGTTATTCTGCCTGTATGGGACCTTGCCAGCTCTATGGCTATGGCCAGTGTCTACACTAACTGACTCCATAGTTCTCCACTGCCCTGTACTATGTCATCACCCCCTGACTGTCCAATAACTGTGATGTCTGGTGACCGGGTATGTTTGGGCATACTGACTGTGTGCGGGGAAAATGGGGCAGAAAAGGGATGCAAACCTCTGGGACAGATTCAGCCCCAGACTATGGCCACCATCAGAATCAGAGTCTGATGAGACACTGACATCAGGTTGTGAGGGGGACAGACTCCAACCCCCTCGTTCACCTGTGAGAAGCAAGACAAAAGCAGTACATTACTACCTGTGCTATTATGTATGATAATCCACACAGACTCATACAGATGAGGATCCACAACTGCATTATATGTCCCACATCTTCTCATCTCTGATCCCATGCACAACACACAACCTGACAACAACATACACAGACAACTCAGGCCCTGTATAACATGCATATCACCTACATTTGGTTAACGTTGCCAGTACAATACATCTGTGAGGTAAGCAATGTGACAGTGCATGTGACAGAACTACACATAAAACCCAGTGCACCTATCTTGAGAATGATATGCCAGTTGTAGTATCACTGCCTCAGGTATATACCATCTCCCTATTGTGTTTGAATGGGCATATTGGAGTAATTGCCTCATTTATAGCAGGCTGCCTAGTTGCTCAGAACTATAAGTGCAAACATATTGATGTTTGTACAAATACACACCTGTCATTCCCTAGGCTATACACTGTAGTTAACTGCTCCAAAATGGAACATACAACTATTCTACTTTGGCTAAGCACAACAGTTGTACATAAGGCAAAATGGCAGCCCTTAAATTCTATATGGTATGTATGATCTGCAAAACAACAGTATCACACTTACCAGGTACAGGACCATGGACTCTGGGCACACCTGCTGGACCTATGAAAAGGTGAGGGAGAGGTATTGTCAGCAACACCAAATGTTGCAGTTTTACAAGGTAATATGTGCATATATCCACATGTACAGTAGCTAATGTGATACTGGCTATATTGATGACATTCTTAGTATGTGTGAACAACCATGGATAAAAGCCAACCTCCCCCTCCCCACATTGCAGATAGACCTGACACCCATGTACTGATCTGTAGAGCCTGCCACAATGACTGATACATTATAATACTGGTGAACACAGTAAGCTTACATGGAAGCTCTTCTGATGTGGACACTGTGGCACCCTCCTCCTGGATGTATGGCGTGATGGATGCTTGGAAGCAGTTGGTTGATCCTAGTTTCACCAGGAAATCCTCTGGAGCTGACAGTGGTTGTTGTGTTGCAGTTTCCTCCACCAATGGCAGCGCGATCCCTGGCAACAGCAGCTGCCCTTTGACGTGCAGCATTGACCATATCCTTGGCCCAGTGTCAGACTTGCCGGTAGGTTCTGTCCTGTTGGCCAATCTGATTAACAGCCCTGACAAGGTCGCTCCACAATGCTGCCTACTGTTAATTATTGTGGCAATCCCTGGAAAGCAAGATGTGATGGTGGAGTCTGAGGACATCCAGTATAGCATCATTCTCTGGAGATGAAAATGGTGGATGTTTCCACTGGCACATCGTACCTGCAAGACAACAAAAGATAAACACATTACATGATCAGATGCATTGATGTCCACTATGTAAATACCCTATACACCCATAATGTCCTGCACTATCCACTGCTCCCTCACACGTCATACCCAACAGTCTGGCAACACACTACATGTGTGGCTATCAATGAGATAGTAGCAATACTGGGTAATGTCCCTTTGTGGCTTGACAGATTCTGCTGTATGTCTCTACACCCATCACTGAAGTATACTGTGATGTGTCCCCTAGAGGCAATTCCCTACTAATAAGTCACATGGCCACTGTCGGACAAATAGCAGTGTGCTATTACAATAACTATTTTGGGACAGTCCAGCAACACCAGTTTGCCACAATGACAGAAAGCAATGCAAACCTTCTGTAGTATATGTTCCCTGTAGGCATCATACCTCTCACCTAATCAGATATTTGCGGAATGTCAACATGTTCACCCTACAGATGTGGTCCTTTTGGCACAAAGTTATGGATGTCTGACAAATGGTTGTCCAAACATTAATGGTTGCTGTCAGTAAATTAAAACAGAATGTAACTGTCACACATCAGACCCCTAAGAAAACACGTATACCACAGTAATATCTGTTAATCTATTCACATTCTTACTTTGTATGGTCAATATGCATACCTGTTGCTGAGTTTGGGCCTTTGTCCCCCCATTAATTATGGATTTCTCCTGATTTCTTACTGTAATAGGTTGAGAGGTATGTTAGGCACACCTCAACCAAACAGGGATGGGTGTGCATGAAACAGGGACTTAGCCAGAGTACATCAGGGACATTCGGGGATACTTTTACAATGTTAGTTCTATTTATGTGTGACAGTGACAGACTGAGAGGAGGTGAACTACAGTACATCATTTCATGCTACAGGAGTGTACACCCTTACTTAGTGTCACTATGTCTTATGTGTAATTCACTATCTGTACTACAACAGCTGACCATTGTAGGAGGGATTGACAGGGGCAGAGCAGAGATGTGATTCAAAGCAGGGACAGTTGAGAGGCATGCCTGTAGGAGTATATGTGACATGTCAATATCATAGCTCTAATACAAACCTACTGTTTTAATCCCTATTCCCCATACCTCCATCCTCCCATCTGCATCCTGTTTTATGGAGATATCTAGTACATAACTGGTAGAGTGATGTATTCCTTTATTGAAGCTTTCCTCTGCAACTGCTTTGCACATACTCTGTATGTGTGACTAAAACCACATACAGACCTGTTCCCCATAAGCAGTTGCTTGCCTTTTGTAGATAATGCTCATTAACAGGTAATTTCCTCTGCACCTGTGCCTCACATTTGTTAATTGCAACCAAAACAGTAGAATTGCACTATCATTAGCCAATGACATGGCAACACACTGCAATATATATGGCCTTATGCAAGCCCTGGCCCCTTTCTTAGTTGTTGAGATGGACATTACTGGGCTTGTGGATAATACAACATCATAGAGGGTAAGTACAAATACTGCCCACTGTAGAGATGTATGAATTATGTCCACAGTTTTGCCTCAAACGTTTGGTCAGTGTCCCATGACAGTGTGGTCATCTGGCAGTTCATTGGCCAACATTGTGGGTTGAGGTCAGTAGGGGGAGGGAGACATGTGAGTGTCACACTGCATACCCATCAGAATATCTACCCTAATGCAGTAAGTACTATTCTATTAACTGACAACCTTTGTAGGGGCAAACTGTGAAATGTCCCTATCTCTGGGCCTTTGACTCTCCTCCCCTTATATATGGTTGTGTCAGGATCCCTTGTTATAGGAGGTTGGGAGGTATGTTAGGTCTGTAGCCACTGCCTTAACATACAGCTGTGTATACTAGAGCACATAGGGGGAACAGGAACAGTTTGGAGGCCAGCAAGCTGTATGTGTAACTGTGGCAGCAGAGGCAGCCCTGTTGATACAGGAGACCCAGGGTAAGGGTACCCTTTACAGTCCAATTGAGGCATGTGCTTAAGGTACATCTGTTATGCAACAGTGCCAATAGCAGAGTAGTAGGTGACATATATTTAGGCTATATGAATATGTGCAGTATGTCCCTACCTGCAGGCCTTTGACTTACAAAACTGGATAGCAGATACTTCAGTAGCAGTAACCTATATAGATTAAAACTGCATGACTCAGCCATTACTTGGTGTATTCACAACAATGTAATTGAAGTGCAACACACTGGATTCAAATGCAGGACTACGTGTGGCAAAATGCACTATATGCAAGGCATTTAACAGACTGAACTACTGAGTCAGTGCTGGAGGAGGTGTATTTGCCAGATATATGTGCAGACATACAGGCTGTGACACACGTCTGCAGCCATCAGTATGTACATGGCTTTCAAATTGCAGTTGTTCTGCAGCAGAGTCCAAGTTGAACATATGTACTGTGCCATTGATGCCGTAGCAGGTGTATTTACAGAAGTTGCAGTTAAAAGGGAGCATTTACCTGCTATCCCAGGCCTCATGTACTGTTATTATTATTTATTTGGTTGTCTACTGATGTATTTTTGCATCAGGGTCTCAGGTATATTCCCATTTTTCCCATTAGGTTTAATTTCAGTCTGTCAGTGCTAATCAGTATGTTTTGCTGGAAACACCTGTTTTAATTAAGATCTGTCTGGTGTAGTGGGTTAGTGCAGTAGACTGTAGTTGACAGCGGCCCAGGTTCTAAACATGGCAGCGGTGATTAATTGTACATGCACCTAACACTGTGAGAAACACACAGGATCATTAAGGCATATTAAAGCTCATTTAAGTAGATTTGCGTGGTGCACCATGATGCAGTGCTTCACATAGCTCCACACAAACCCGCACTAAAAAATTAAAAAGAAAAATGAAAGGGTGTGATAGGACAGTGGTGAAATGGGGCAAGTAGGAGGGTAAACATGCTGAAAAGCAGGTATGGATGTGCAGGACAGGTGTGGGGAAGAACCATAGCTTTCCATTTCTTGTACAGCAACAACTGTGCATTTGGACAGATTTTGTGGATGAATTTGAACTCTCAAACCTCATAGAGAGGGGTGAGGACAACATAAATGTGTTTTCAACCCAATTAGACCAAATTAGTTGTGTCCAGTGGATATGTGTGCAAAATGGAGAGCTATGTATAGGGGATATTTTTTGTGGAACTGGTGCCCATTTTTTATTTTTTATAAGGAGATAGTGGAATGTTGGGGAAGGAATATAGGTACATGTGGCAAGGTAAGTTGGGTAGGAGAGAATGCAATTGCAGACAGACAAGACTGACAAGACAGCAGAAAGGGTGGTGTGTGACACACAAGGGGGATAAACATCTTGAATGGGGAGAGTGTTGTAGAATCCGAGATGCATGTGCCTCCAGACAGCAGCAGCATGACTTACATCCCCACCCATGGTCAGTTGACACTGCTCCTTCACTGCCCTGATGGTGGCTGTGCTGAAAGCTTGGCACCAGGGCCAGCCGGGTCCCACCAGGTTGTCCAGTCTGCCCTCAGACTGACACAGGTGACATTCATAGCTCCTATGAACAATCCTGCCACCATGGCCGGTAGTTGATCCTGGGTGACTATCGCCACCGCTTCCGGGCTGGACAGACCCCATCTCCTGAGGGAGTTCCACCTGAATGTGGTGCAGGGCCAACAGAGGGGACTCCACTGGCTTGGGTCCCAGATGTGCTAGAACCTGGAACCACAGCCAGCTGAAATAAGACAGGGGGATCAGCAGGAACTGGCATACCCTGATGTGCTGTGGTTGTGGAGGTAAAGCAATACATATAGGTTAGTTATGAACAAAGCCATTGTTAGTAATAACAGCATGCTAGAACATTGGAAATAACCCCATTACATTTCAATGCATATTATGTGAAACACAACAATAAATAACAGAACAGTCAGTATATTAGCAGTATGCCGGTAACAGTTATGGCATAAGACCAACAGAAAAAGTAACTCAACAAGATATGTTAGTATGCAACCATTGTAATACATAACAATAATAAAACACATGCCCCAAATAAAGTTTATGGAACAACATATGTTAACAGTAAACCATAACCAATAAATAACAATAATAAATATATGAAAATAAGGGGTAGAGAGAAAGATCAATACATTCCATTAATACCATTATAGGCTATATAGTTGACAGTACTGCTATCTACTCTATGGGTCTGTCCTTTCTTTATGTGCAAAAGTGACCTATAGCTGCTGTAGCATGTACATACCTCTCAAGCTATCCACTTGGGACAGTATGGGCCAAGCAGTAACACCTGCAGGAACACAACTACACAGAACACTTGCACATCAGGTGGACCTATATAACTATCAATGTGTACTGTGGGCTGATGTAGTGTTACTTTGTTTTTTACATAATTATGTCAATGATGCATCTGTGACAGAGGGATTACACAACAGTAATTATATTCAGTGACAGCATGACACTTGAGAGACATGTATGTGTAGAGTACAGACAGTAATCAACTATCATGCCTTGCTTGGCAGGCATGGGGATAGAACCCAATACCACTGACTGCAGAGGACATCTGCATCAAATGTATTAATTGACTGCAGCAACTTTCAGCAGATATTACAGGCATGCAACCATACCAAAGTTTACACATTCTATTTCTTTTCTTTTCTTTTATTATTATTATACTTATCTCCTTCATTTTATGCTGCATGTTCACATGCGTGGTAATGATTGTAACAGTCTGTGACATCTAAACACACAATACTTTACTCATAATAGGGGCTACCTCACCCGTTTACCTGTAGTTCCTGTGGAGAGAATATCTGTAAAAATGATATGACTGATACTGTAATATTTAGATCTACATAGTACTGGATTTGGACCTTGGTCCATGTGTGGTAAAAATGTACTTCACACAGAGCATTTAGCAAACTGAGCTACTGAGTCACTGCTGATTACTGACTGACTGATATTTGCCTAGAGCTCACCTGGCACCAAAATATGACCTGGTAATAGTATTACAGTTTTATATCTGACTGCAGTGATAGTTGAACACACATGTGTGATATTCCAGCATGACAGAGATACTAGGTAAACTATACATTACTACATAGAATGCAGGTGTACACAGTACATTGTTAGTGTGTTGACATATCAGTGAAGTCAACAAACAATATCCGATTATGGGTTATTATTTGCAGTCTACAACTACTACACTGTTACACCTGACTGCAGCACCATACCTCACAGCCTGAATGCTTGTGGCTAACATGCCATGGTGAAAACAAGACAATCCAGATGTACACTATTTACCTTGGTATTTTTGCTATTGGTCCATGTGTTGTTGCAGACCAGTTGTCATAAATCATTTCTTATGAAACAGCTCTGAACCTACACTTATTGCACAACAGACTTTATTAGATATACCTTCATGCAAATACTGATAGTATTTCATGCTTTTATTGCAGAACAGTTGCAATAATTGATTTCTTAGAAAACAGTCCTACTTCCACAGTTATTGCACAACAGACTTTATTAAGTATACCTTCATGCAGGTACTGATATTATTTTGTGTTTTTATTGCAGAACAGTTGTCATAATTGATTTCTTGCAAAACAGCCCTACTTCCACAGTCATTGCATAACAGACTTTATTAGAGATACCTTTAATCAATTATTGGTATAGTTTCAAGTTTTTATTGCACAACAGTTGTCATTATGCAGGTGTTGCAATACAGTTCTACTTCTACAGTTTTTGCACTACAAACTTTATTGCATATATTTTATTACGGTTAATGCTTTAGTCTTCCCTGCTTATGGCACGTTGACAGTATGCACTTTTTGCAGTACAGGTGTAAGTCCACATTCACTGCAATACAACCTTTACTGTATATACCTAATTACAGTTAATGCTTTACTCTTTCTTGCAAATTTGACTACAGATAGAAAAATACATCTGTACTCACCACACTCATGGTGCAACCTGGCCAAGTACCTGACTTGCACCTCAATGCTGCGAGCCCTCTCCTCTGCATCTGTTGGGAGTGAAGCACCCCATTATTTATACCAGTTTAGCAGACATTCAAGATTAGATATTGGTGAAACACAGGTAAACATACTTACATACATGTGGGACATTCCTTGCCCAGAATTCTTGGACCCAGGTATCCAAGAGAGCCCCTTCTGTCTTTTCAGGTCCTCATGATGGTGCTGACACTGCTCACCTGTGTGGGCGATACCAGTTGCGCTGGTGAGGTCCCTTGCCAGCTGGTCTCAGGCCTCCGCCTTGCACTCTGAGCCCTGGAAACCTCCATGCATCAGCCAGTCATTATGGTTTTTGACAAGGAGTCTGACCATGACCCTGGAATCCTGAATATATCAACAATGCACCCAAAAGTGCAAACCCTCTCCAATGCCTGCCATTGTATCCTTCAAAGACATAAATCCAATGGATATGCTGTATTTCCACCTATTCAGCTAATTATAGCCCGTTTTCCTGCCCTTAACCACCATTGGGTAATATTTAAAAATGTGGTGTCTCCCTTAGCATCACACAAACCAGTGAGGCTAAGGTAAGCAATGTGAAAACTGGAATACACTGAATGCTTGGCAGTGCTTAACAGTGTGCAAACCTGCCAAGTGGTGCCAAGTAGTGCATAAACATTATCAGCCATTATTTTGTTTATGCAGTGCTTAGCAGGTCTTAGCAGGTCTTAACAGAGCTTAGTTGAATGTAGCAGGCCAGTATTTACAAATGATTTGCATAATTTCTATTTTGAACAAAGATGCAAACTTGCCATCTATGTATTCAAACCCTGCACCTACTGCACATGTGGCCATGACTCTACCCATAAAGATAAGTGGGATATGTGGAATTTTGCTATACCTTTACATATGTATCTGAGCTACTTTTAAACAGTGCCAAGCACCGCTCCGCGCCATGCAAACCCACTCAGCTATGCTTAAACTTGACTTTTACATAAATAAGTAAATATATCCAGTTTCTATTTTTGGATGTCTACCAGGTGTTTCTGCACTGCTTATAACTTTTGCGCTCCTTGCTGCACCATGCAAATATGCTTTTTAAAGAAATAAAAAAAAAATTAAATTACATTGCTACAATACAATTGGACAGTGCAGGGAGTATGTTACTCATCTGCAGACACAGTTAGCACCACACTCCCTACACTGATTCAATAACCGTGTTCCACATCTCTCCCTCGGCAATGCACCATGACTGATATGCATGACACGCTGCCAAGAGGGTACTGTGTATACGGACATGGTAATGTTCTGTGTAGGCTCTACACTATGCCTATATGTTTTTTATTAAATCTCTCTCTCTCTCTATATATATATATATATATATATATATATATATATATATATATATATTATATATATATGTATAGTGAGTGGGCACTAGTGTATATCTCAGTTTTAAGGCAATGTACTTAAATGAATTAAATATTATTCCTTTTTTCTGTAAAATGTCTTTATTTTCACCCCTATGCTAAATAGAAGGTGATACAGTATTTGCAAAAAAAAGTTTGCTATGATGTGATAATTGTTGTCTATATTTTTTATATAGTTTAAATTCTTTCTTTTCCAAAATTTTATAACTACCTATCTACTGTCATCTGATGTTATTTTACTCATTGTGGAGCTTTTCTCCCCTGGGCCTCCACTGAAAATGGGTTTCTGACGCAATGGATTTTCCAAGTGAACAAATGTCAATAAATAAATAAATAAATACATAAATTAGCAGATCCAAGTTTATTTCATCACAAATACTGAAATATGAAAATAAAAGATGCTGTCTTGTCACCTTAGATGAAAAATTCAGTTATATAAAGAAATGCAACACTGGTTTAATGTTCAGTGCAGAATCAAAAAGTCAATTTTGCTAGAGTTACGTCAAGCTTTGTTTTAATTTACAGTTAAACTATAACACAGAATGGACAAACTATACAATAAACCTTTATTGGAGAGTGAACCTTCTCCTGCAGGGTGTTAATATATACAGGTGATGACTACTGAAAAGCAAGTCCAATGTGTCATGGCAGCATATTAAGCTGCCATGAAGCTCCAACAGTTGAGAAGCAAATGACAGCCATTTTTTACACTTGTTAAACAGCACTTCACTATACAGAGAATGTAAAATGAAATGAAAAAATATACCAAAAAAAAAGAACTTGAGTGTGTATTTGTATGCTTGTACCTGAGTTTGTGTGTGTGTCTTTCATAGATGCGCTTTGTGCATCTGACTGAGTGAGAGATAGCTAGATGGGAATACTGCTTGCAACAGGCAGTTCATCAACATTGATTTGTTAAACATTAAGGGTTATGAAACTCTTAATAATAGACATTTTTGACTGACTTTAATCCTTATTGAAAGCAAAATCACAAACAGTAAAGGGTGTGGGGTACAAAAAGCTGCAATGCTCGCATTTTATGTGTGTACATACATATGTATGCTTGTGTGTTTTTGCGTGTCTGTGTGTGTGTGTGTGTGTGTGTGTGTGTGTGTGTGTGTGTGTCTAAACATTTATTATTTACACATCTAGTATTTCTGATGTAAAATACTTCCTCCAACAAAAATAAATATACTAAAGCAAGTTTGATTAATTAGGCGGAGGAGCTATTTTGCATCCACATATAAATACACACACACACATATGTAGATACACATATATATATATATATATATATATATATATATATATATATATATATATATATATACATATATGTGCATGTATGTATATATATATATATATATATATATATATATATGTGTGTGTGTGTGTGTGTGTGTATATAAAATTAAAATAAAATGCTAAATAATTTTGCCCATTCTCTAAGCACAATAATGCTGTCCAGGACGAGTATTATTTTTGAAATAATGCCCTTCTAGGGTTGTAGAGGCCCTCTGCCTGTTTTGTTGGGCTTCAGAACACCCATGGGTGTGCATTACTCCCACAATAACACACTCTTTTGGGCATGATTGCTTGTGTAGTATAATCTGTGCTCAACATACTTACATAGTCTCTGTGGATGGCATACTTCTAATTTATTTGCATCTCTGCCAACAATGAATGGAAACTTTAAACAAAACAAATATTGGAAATCAAGCTATGTTCTAGCTTGACAAATGAATCAGTAATTAGTATGTCAGATATGATCATTCAAGTTGTCACTGAAGGGTTTGTGGAAAAACAAGCAGGAATTTAAATTAAAAACATGCCTACTAACCTTAACCATGCTATACAGATTAAGTAAATTATTTCCTAAATTTACAGCTAGATAGATCAAGCCAAAATGACAGCTTTCTAGAAAATATAACTTTATGAAGGTTACAGAGAATAATACTAAGCAATATAAGATTATAACCTCTTGAAGCATTACTGGAGTGGTTTTACTGATGATTATTTAAGTCAATCATTAACATTCCCTGGCTGTTCTTCCCTGTTTTCTTCTGTATCTCTGTATTCTCTTCTTTCTGTTCCCAACCCCCAGCAGAAAGCTACTTGGTAGACCAAACCATATTTCATTTCAATGGATTTCATAATCAGTCTACCAAGAAAACTCATTTTTTCAAATTTCAAACATATTTTTCTCCAAATCATTTCTACTGAAATTAAAGACTCCATGAAATATCAAAATTAATTACTCCACCTATCCAGACTTATCACAGTCTATTGCTTGCATCAGTATAACTTTAAAAAAGAAAACTGTAAGTTTCTAGTTCTTTTTGCCTGCCATCCACATATAACAATGCATTCCTTACATTAACATAGCATAATGTTTGCAGGCATACTATCTCTTCTTGCATATGACAAAACTTTCTCCCTTTCCCTTATTTCCCTTCTTGCTTTTCATTTCCTACCATCCTGGCTGAATCTTTTATGTGAACTTTCTCATACCATATCATATTTTTCTTTGAATCTTTTCAGCGACTTGTATTACATTTACTTACTGCTGCTATCCTTATCCGACGCCCATTCTTTTCTTCAGTGACACTACTGATACCATATACTGTCCATCCTTATGCTATTTCCTCTTTTTTACATCCTGCCATTAGCAGGCTCTCATTCCTCTTTCATCTATTTATTATTCCCATTTTATATCAATTGCATATAACGATTACCCCACCCATCATTTACTTTTGCAATGTACAGTGTACACCACGTCTCTTTCATTGCCTGTCATTCTTTGTTCACCATTTTACAGCCCCACTACATATGTATACTATCTACTTCTTTGTCTTTGAATCTGTAACACTTCAAACATGTAAATATCTCATATGTTGGTCTCTTACTGGCCTGGACACTTCTAAAAACATCAACAGCTCCAATTCTTCTGCCTATTTCTCTTCAATCTCCCAAATCCTACTTTCTTTTCCTTACCTGTCACTAAGCTGATTTAAGCCAATTGCTCCTTCATCTCCTTTTATTCATCCCCAAATTTCCTCTTTCCTTTCTACATCAGTTCTCCAAATTACTGCTGCTGTGCATTACTGAATCAACTATTCTCAACTCAAAAGTCCTTCTAAAATACACATATTGCTGTCTCTTTGCCTGTTCTTGCATCTTCTTGCATCTGTTCTATATATCTCAATCATTTTTATTCCTCTCTCAAAACACACTTCCAAATATTTGCTGTTACCTATCACCCAGCAAGTCCCTGATTCTTGTCTCTTTTGGTTATTTCATTCTCACCTTTTCTTTCATAAGCTTTATTTCTACAACTATTGTTTTCTCAACTTTTCTAAACACTTCTATTCCCACATCTATTATTATGCTCCCAAAATGCCCATCTGACCTTATAAACTTTCAGTCTTCTTAATCTTTGTGCAACATTCACCACCACAGCATCCCTCTTAAACTCAGGCATGTTTGACCCTCCTATCATCTTTACAGCCCTCACTCTTCCCTTCTTTATCCTGCCTGTTCTTCTTCTACAAACAAATCTATCACACACTTTCTGTATTTCCCTAAGCTACTCTACCACTGTTTTAACCTGCCCATACCACAGCACAACTCAGTACTTATGTTCTCCCATTCATTTCATTCAACTGCTTATCCATTGGTCTAGCATTCCCTTTATAGATGCTTTTCATTTGCAGAATAATAGCCTTATGAAGCACTTTATTCCCTCCAGTGATCTCCCAAATAAAGTTCATGCTTTGGTGTCCTCGTGTTTGGCTTATTGCAATGCCCTTTATGTTGGTTTACCAGACTCTGACCTTCCATGTTTCAAGCCTGTACAAAATACTGCAGTCCATATTTTGTCAGGAGTTTCATGTTACCATCATATGTCCCCAGTCTTGTGTAATCTGCACTGATGTCCTGTTAAACAATAAATTATTTACAAGATCCTTGTTATGGTCTTTCTTGCTCTTTACACCCTTGGTCCTACATACTTAAGGAGCCTCCTACAAATGCATCACCCAATTTGAACACTGCGATCAGGGTCATATGACCTCCTTCTGGTCTTGTACTACAATCTTGACACATCTGTCTGCTGTTCCTTTCGCTACCAGTGCCCTTACCTGTGGAACCATATTCCTAGAAGTCTCTGAGACTCATCTACACTGGTAAGCTTTAAAAGGGAGCTACAATTCTATCTTTCTGATCTTATAAGTTCATAGGTTCATAGGTAGGTACTATGCTATCGGCCTGAGGGCATTTATAAACATAGCCAGAGTGTGTCGGCTTTCGCCGCCCCATTGATTAATTAACTGAGCCTCTGTCAAGCAGCGCCAATGAAGTGATCCCAGGGGTGTATTTTCTGTTACCCATCCACTCGTCAAGGCTTCTCTTGAAGAGTGTTAGTGAGGGGCTCTGCCCAATGTAGTTAGGAATTTTGTTCCAAAGCATGGGAAGTCTCTGTGACAGGAATCTATCCCTCCAGCATGTTCTATTTATTGTTGTGATGAGGTTTAGCTCACTAGAGCATGTGGCTCGCAGTGACTTGGAATTCTTTAGGTGGAGCATGTCCATCAATTCTGAGTTGGACATGGCTTTGTAAGTCAGGCAGAGATCACCTCTGCCTAAGTGATATGCCACTGAGTACAGCCGGAGTTTTTTCAGTCGGGCTGCATAGGACATATGTTTGAGGCCAGTAATCCTCTTGGTGAGGTGCCTTTGTGGTCTTTCAAGCTATTGGAAGTGTCTTGTGAGGTACATCCCAAATGGGGCATTGTACTCTATGATGGGTCTGATGAGTGACAAGTAGAGGGGCACTATAACCTCTTTATTTCTAGATGCGAACCCCTTAGTAATTCGATGGGCCACATAGAAGGATTTCCTAGCTACTTTGGCAATATGATTGTCAAAGGAGAGATTACTATCTACCTGGGTCCCCAGATCTCTTATTACCTCTTCTGTATTAAGGGGGCTGCCGCCTATGTGGTAATTCGTGGGTGTTTTGTTTTTCCCAAATGGGATGACTATGCATTTTTTGGCATTTAGCTTGAGGCCATGACTTTAACACCAGGTGTCTGTCTCAGTAAGGCCTTTTTGGAGGATGTCCATGCCAGCCGGAGAGTCAATTATGGCTCCCAGTTTGCAGTCATCGGCAAACTTGGTTAGCCATAGTCCTTCTGTGTTTGCCTGTACTTCTGAGAAATATATGCCGAACAGTAGGGGTCCCAGAACCGAGCCTTGCGGGACACCACTTGTGACTGGTTTAGAGTCAGAACTGGAGCCCGCTATTCTTACCGTGTGAGTTATGTCTGTAAGCCAGTTGGCAACCCATCTTGTGATGTAGGGGTTTATGTTCAGACTGGTGAGTTTTTCTATAATACCGGAGTGAGGAATGGTGTTGAACGCCTTGGCAAGATCAAGGTAGGCTGTGTGAACCACCTTTACCTTGTCTATGGCCTTGGTAACTGTCTCGAAGAAGTCAACCAGGTTTAGTAGGCATGATCTGCCCTTAACAAAGCCAAACTGGGTCGGGTCAAGTGTTTGGAGGTTCCCAATGTCTTTGTTAATGAGTTCCATGATGATGCGCTCAAAAGCCTTGCAAATCAGGCTAGTCAGGCTTATGGGGCGATAGTTACCAGGGTCAGTTGTGGCCCCTTCTTTGTGGAGCGGAATAACCATTGCTGTATGCCATTCTATGGGCATGTAGCCTGTGGAGAGGCTGAGGTTGAACAGCGTGTTTAGGTGGGGGGGTTAGTTTGTTCTGTAGTTATGCAAGAAGCAGCCTGGCACACCATCTGGCCCCACTGATGCTGTGTTTTTGGCTTTTGAAAGGGCTGTTTTCACCTGTGCTTCTGTGATTTCCAGGACACTACACTTTTACGGTATTGTTGTAGGCCCTTTTGAAGGTGAAAGGGAAGTTTGCACTGAATCTATCTGCCAGTATGTTGGCAATATCAGTAGGTTCAGTATATTTTGTGCTATTTTGCACTATCTCAGAGCATATCTGTGAGTTGCCACTTAGATTCTTGACATAGCTAAAGAAGGCTTTGTGGTTATCTTTCGAATCCTTGGCTATTTTTCTTTCGAAGTTAGCCTTAGATGATTTTATGAGGGACCTTAGTTTCTTACTGATACTGATCAGGGATGTCTTTCCTTCTTGGGATTTGCTTTTTTCTGAACTAGTTTCCTCCTTTTGTTGTATAACCTGTTTATGGCAGTGGTTCACCAGACTGGTTTCCTTCTCTTAGGGGAGTGAGTCTTGGTTTTGCTAGGGATGGCATGATCCATGCGTCCTTGTAGGTGCTCATAGAGTGCAATTGTAAAGGATTCTGCATCTTGGGCAGTGTTATCCTTTAGCGTGGGGGCTGTGAAAATTACCACCTCTGCCTTCAGTAAGGTGAAGTTTGCTTTATAAAAGTTTTTCACTGTGTTTTCCTTGGTTGGGGATGGTGGTGGGGTGTGGACATCCAGGGTGATTAGTTTATGGTCTGATCTAACCAGTATTGAGTTGACCTCCGGTACGGAACACCTGTCGCCCATGTTGGTAATGACCAGGTCCAATATGTTGTGGCCTCTGGTAGGGAAGTTTACCAGCTGATCCAAGGCATTTGAGTTGATAAATTTCAGGAAGTGCTGAGCCTGGGAGTTTGTACTCAAGTAGTTTTCCCAGTTAATGATAGGGTAATTGAAATCTCCCAAGATCAGGGTGTTCGGTAGGACCTTCATGTTTTCCATTGTCTCCAGAAAGGCGGAGTGGTGGTCCTGGGTCATGGAGGGTGATCTGTAGCAGGCCACAGTTTGCATTGCAGATTTGCCCGATGTTAGTTGCACATGGATAATCTCAGAGTATCATGCTGCGCCACTAACCTGGAGGTGTGGGTATCCTTGATGAATATGGATACACCCTCTCCTTTTGTGTTTCGGTCCGTGTTCTGTGGCTGAAATGTGTGGCATGAGTTGTAGCCCAGTAGTGCTGGAGTGCTCTCTGGAGCCTTGAACCAGGTTTCAGTTACTGCACAGATGTCGACGCTCTCCATACTTAGGAGTGCTTCGGGCGCATGCATTTTGAGATTTAAACTCCTGGCGTTGAGTAGCATAACCCTCATTTTTTTACTTGTGCTGTTTACGGAGGTGGGTTTGAATTTTGAGCCTTGCCTAAAAAAGGCACTATGGGGGCAGCAAGAGCCTTGGCCAGTATTCGAAAGTCAAGGGGTGACAGGTGCAAGCCATCTCTTGCAAAGCAATGCGGCTTGTTGAGCATGTCATCCTAGGCTGACAGACACTGGATCCCCTTTGAATGACACCAGAAGCTTAGCCAATTGTTGACTTCAATTAATTTCTTATCTGACCCACTAATTGTTTAAATTGTTTTTATTTATTTATTTATATGTTCTTTCTTATCTCAATTCTTGTATGTACTTTTATGTTACATATTATTTACTGATTTTGTGCAGAACCTGGGTTAAGGAACTTAATTTGAATTTTAATTTGAAGTTTTAACTTATTTCATTTTTTTCTCCTAATTTCTTCCACTGTCAGATATACTTTCACACCTACATTTTCCTATTCTTTGACCACCATAACCTTAATGAGCATTTTCCCCTCTCTAATCCCTATTATTAATTCTCAATTGGGATGGTAATACAGGCCAAATTTCTGTCTGATATCATCAAAAATGTACACCACTTGACTTCCACCACCAATAACATGCAGCCATCCACAAACAAATTTATGTTATATTCTATGCCTCTCACCTCAGCTTCTTATCACTCTATTTATTCTATGTCACACTTTCTCCATAACCAGATAAATGATTCTCGAGAACAGCAGACATTCCTGTCTTGCTCCAGTCCTTCATCTCACCTTATCTGATAAGCCTCCTTGAACTATAAAAGCCTATTCAGACGAATACCTTTTAATAAAATGGAACAAAACATAAAAGCATATAAAAATTGGTAAGCGCTTTCACAGTAGACACTGCTTCTTCAGACTATAATATAATCAATTAAACATTCAAAATAAATACATCTAAACAACCAATAAAAGCAGTGCACTCATCTAAAACAGAACAGTCTCCTCTGTTTTTAATTTGGGTCTTAAAGAGACCCAATCATTTAGACCATAATCTTTGTCAGCTTGCAAGTGTAGTATCCAATGCAGTTCTTTTCTTTCTGTAATACAACTAATATCACCTAGTCATCTCCCTGAGCTAACAACCTCTACAGCTCTGAACTTAAAACAATGCTGGCTCCCCATCTCCAAGACATGTCTAGCCAGTGAATTCATATTATTCCCTTGTCTAATGTCCCTAACATGTTCTCTAATTCTGTTTCTAAAATACTGGTCCGTCCTCCCTACATAAAATTTACTAAAGACCTGACACTGAGCCAAATATACAAGATGTAGAGTGTGATAACTGAGTCTATTTTAAATGAATGAAACAACAAAAGAGTGAATGCTCTTTAACTGACAGATAAATGGCAAAACCACAAAATAGTGAAGTTATGGAACAGCAATTTTTTCCTAGGGAAAAAAAATCTCTGCTCCAAAAAAAAAAATAAAATGTAAAGACAAAATAAAGTGGGTGGGGCTTTGCCCCTCCCAAACCTCCACTACTTAAATATACCAACTCTGAGATCACACCACAGTGGAGGAAATGGAAAAGTCTCGAGAACAGCCCAGCAATTTTTTTCCCTGGGAAAAAAAATCACTGTTCTGTAACTTCACTGTTTTATGGTTTCAGATTTTATGTGTCGCTGAAAGAGCATTTGCTCTTCTGTCATTTCATTGATTTAATATAGACCCTGACAACTACCTAAAACCTTAAAATGATAGTCCCTCTATGTGTTGGTAAGTATAAACACACTACTTCTGTCTATGAGGTGACAAAAATTACATGTACCACATAGAAAAGTGCCAAACCTCAAGGGCTGTGGTTCCTGTCCTTGGTTATAACATACAATTCGTTTGAGGGACTTCATATTCCTAAACCTAAAGGATGGTCTACTTCCTAGTACCCTACCCAAGAAATTATAAGACTTAAGAACATGCCGGTTCTTCTCTATAATACCACAAATAAACCCAGTGTTAGTGAAGTACATCAAAGAAATCGGTACTCCTTTCATAGAGAAGTCAGATGATCCTGTGTCACCATTATTCACCTCTGTGGTTCTCTTAGAATAATATGGTTTGCTTCTACATGTTCTAAGATTATCAGCATTTAATAGCTCCCTGTTCAGTTCACAGTTAGTATAACCCCTTTTCAACAACTCCTTCCTCATGACACCATTCTCTGACCTAAACATCTCATCCCTGTTATGTAGTCTGGATAGCCTTAAGACTTTCCCTTGCACTATATTAATAAAGATTCTAGGTGGCTCTAGACTCTGTCTATGTAACAAATGATTTCTATAACAGGATTGTCTAAACCTGCTAATAACAACTCTGTTAAATGTGTCTCTCTTTAAACTAACATCAAGGAATTCAGTCATGGACCCAGAGACCTTAGTCTTAAACTTCAAAAAGGTACTAGTTTGATATAGATAGGCAACAAATTGCTCACATTCCTTTTGGTCACCCAGCCATAGAAGAAAGATGTCATCCACAAATCTAAAATAGAATTTAATATGGGTTGTAAACTTATTGTGATGGAATATAAACATAGATTCCCACTGTGCCATCATGCAGTTAGCGTAACTGTTAGCACAGGATGTCCCCATTACCACCCCTCATTTTTGACAATAGTGCCTACCTAAAAAATAAAATACATTATTATCCAGGATAGTCTCAATAAACAAATCAAATCCACTAACTGTATGTCATAGTCACTATGAGTCTGTAAGAAGTTCTTGGCATAATCAATTCCTATAGCATCATGGATTACTGTAAACAATGATCAATCATCCATGGTAGCAAAGGTACATCACCTGCACATGCATATAGCTGAGACAAAAACTGTTCTGTATCATGCAAAATAGTGTCCATTTTATGCAAGACACCCCTTAGATGTTTCTCCACAAAGACTGATAAGGTTTCCATTATCCATCCATGGCCAGACACTATAGGCCTGAAAGGGGGGTGAAACATACCTTTATGAACCTTAGCCAGTGCTTGAAAAGTGGGCATTGATGATGTATCCTCTGTAAAAAATGATACTGTTCAAAGCTTATAACATCATTAAACAGTCACTTAACATAAAACATACATCCTTCCACATATTCTTAATATATATATAAATATAGCCTTATAAACATGTGTCAGATAACATGTCTAATACACTGTCATTATAGAAATCAACATCCATAATTACCAGTGCTCCTCCTTTATCTGCCAGCTTAATTACTGTAGAAGTATCAGTCTATAAAACTTGTAAAGCTGTTCATTCCTCTGCTGTTAAGTTATAAAAATTCCTTCTCTTTAATGCACTACATTCATTATTGAATAAATCATTAAGGCCACACTCACAGAAATTGCAAAACACTTCCAGAGGTGGATTATTAATAAGGCAGAAAGTACTATTTTTTTTTTTAATATACTCACTTGACCTTTTTCAGGGTATAGCATGTGTAACATAACATTCCTTGCAAATAATCTAACATTGAGAGAAACCACTCCTAATGATAACATTCCAGCAGAGATGAAAGATATTCCTTTTTGCAGCACCGATTCTTCACAAGGTGTAAGAGTCCTATCCGAAATGTTAACAATCAATGATTCACTCTTTTCACAGTTTTTGCCCAAGCCTTCTTCATTGTGGGCATTTGTGGATTATCTAGGTGATTTGCTCTCCTCTCGTGACCTCTGCTGCGAGAGCGGCCTCTCTCCACGACATCCACATTCCATATTGGTAGAGGGAAGTTCAGAAAATCTTGGTTCTGTTCAGCTCTTGTAGAACTTTTTGGTCACACATCCATAATGGTATTATTCTGTACATTATCAGCACCAGAGGCCGCAGAGAATGGTTTCCCATTCATCACTGGTGCTTGTTGTGTGTCATTGATTAATGTAACTGCTGGATCAGTGTGTTGCTCATTAGAGCATTCATCTACATTATTCTGCATATCGCAGGGGGTGTGCCCCTCCTTTAACTATGATTTGCACATTCATCATATCATATAATGCTCTAACTCTCCATAAAATCATTCCTTCTTCCAATAATGTGAATATCACACATTTAAGTTCACTGAATTGTATGCTTTCTAAATGTCCATGAGCAGCATTCCTGCCCCTTTAGCTTCTCACACTGATCTGTGGATGGCCTACCTTTCACAAAACCCACTTGTGTCTTTCCCTCTAGCTTTGATAACAGCATATCCAACTCTCCCACTATCATTGTTAACAACATATCCAGCGTAGCAATTTATAACCTAGTTATAATTTTTGTATCACTATTTCATAAAGAAATTGGTCTGTCATTTGCCTTGTCTTCCTTGTTAGCATTTTACCTATTTAGTAATATTTTTAATATTTCTTTTTCAGTTAGATTTTTGGCTACAAAGTGGAAAATGTCTGACAAAAGCTGCCATCACCCCAAAATACATTTTAAGAGTAAAAAAAAAACTAGGTAATGCTATGGAGTACAGGGGAGTACTCCAGTAATTATTTTTTCACTTATCTTAAAGTGTTTTGTCAAGATACATGACTGTGTTGTGACATCTGGTGAGATAAATGTCATGATCCAGTTTGCACAGGCTTAACCATATCATAAAGTCTGTATAACATGTCTTAGCAAGTGGTGTCAGGAAGGCAGTGTAACATGTCGTCTTATATTAAGGAAAATTAGGGATAGAATACAGGTACAGACAACAGGCAGAAAAAATATTTTTTAATTCTGTCACTTTCATTTGGTGTGCAGTACCGGCAAATTTAACTCCTTAGCTCAAAACCAGATCTGCATCTATGATTGTAAAAACAAACAACTGATCATTTTTTCTAATAGCCTTAACTCTTATCTACATAAAAGTCAGTAGTTAAATAAATGCATACAAATCAATGCACCAAAGTGTAAAAAACTCATATGAGCCAAAAATGGTTAGTGCTTTCATTTAATCCAATATTAAACTTCTTCAGACAACACATATAGTTCATCACTACCTTTAAATAAGACCAAAAACTGATCTGGATCTATATTAGGTCGCTGGAATGATATTCCAGTGAACACCTATTCAGCAACCCGTAATTAGCGAAAATCACTTCCGCGATTCGCTGAATTCACTAAGGGCAATGAAACAGTTATCTGAAGCACAATGTACAACTACAGGACTTTGCCCTTTTCTCCACTGTAGTGTGAACTTGGAGTTGGTATATATAGTTACGGATATGTGGAGGGATGAAGCTTCCCACACTGGGTGGTGTGGAGGGCAAAGCTCCCCACTTTTCCTGGGTTTGAGTCAAGTAAAGGTTGGTCCATTGTACTTCAGGCAACTATTTCTTTGCCCTTAGTAAATTCAGCAAATTGTTGACGTAATTTTTCCTGATTAAGGGTCACTGAATAGGGGTTCACCAGAATACCATTTTGGTGAGCTAATATGGACTCTCTGATCTTAACAAGTGAAGCAGGGGCTGCTTACTAAATGTTAAGATCATTTCTCGGGGTATAGAAGCAGTTAACTGGTTTGTCTTTTTCATTATATTGGAGCATAATCACTGCACTCAATGCACTTCAACTAGATAACAGTTAGATAAGCGGCTAATGAGTAGTTATATAAACAGTTATAGAGTGATAGGTTACAAAATACATGGGACTAAAACATTTGCAAAGCAAGTCAATATAAAGGCTACTATATGCTTGCTAACTACTAAATTTGAAGGCAAAAATAGTTGTTCATGGCTGGAGAGAATGACAGTTATTTATAATTTACATAAGTTAAGTTCAAGCTATTTGGGTATGGGCAAATTTTTTAGGTAGAGCTGTTTAAGTGATATTTAGCTTATGAGTCAATTAAGGTTCATAATAAGTTAGGCAGAAATATTACACATTGAACATTAGCACTCTGCTTCTTAGCAGACTTGGCTTTTATATGCTTTACAGGAGTCTGTATATAAATCAATGATTTTCAAAATGACTTTAAGTAACTCCAGCAATTTTGGATCTAGTAAAGAGAAAGTACAGTTGTGTAAAATCTTACCATAACAGTAGATGTCATTTTCCTACACTGCTACAGTATTCTTTATGTTTGGGATTCCCTGTCATTAGAAGCCCAACATCCAGCCAGTATAACAAAGCCTACTGTTGCATTAAGGTACACCAAGCATCAAATGTATACTCCTTGCATAGTGTAGGGCATAAAGATGACATCTGGACATACCATCCTCAGAAATGATAGCCCCAGTAGGAATATCAGTCTAAAGATACCCATCAGGTAACCATCCAGCAAGGTAAAGGACTAGGGGCAAGGAGTGAGGGAGTGAATAATGCAGCAGTGAAGGAAAGGACATGTACTGTTATGGTAAGATTTTAGACAACTATGTCCTTACATTTACTGGTGCTGTATTATTTTTATTTGGGAGAGTGCTAAAGCTCAGAAAGAAACTTGGGAGGAGGACTGAGCAGTAAAGACCTCTAGGAAGCCATGTAAGAATGGCCCTAGCAGAACAAGCTCTAGCTCTGGAGATATCATCCAACATATAATGCTTGGTAAAATATGCACAGAAGTCTAGGTAGATGCTTCAAGATTAGAATTAGTATCTAGGTCCTTGAAAAAAAGCACCAGAAGAAGCCACATCTGTAGTAGAATGAGCCATTACAGAAGAAGGAAGGCTCTTACCATGAAAAGTATAGCAAAAAGAAATGGCCTTTGAAATCCAAGACAAAATAATTTGCTTGGATACAGCTAATCCTAAGGACCACAGGATTATAAGAAACAAACAACTGATATTTTTTTCTAATAGCCTTAACTCTTATCTAAATAAAATCTGAGCTGTCTATGCATGTAGAAAGTATGCACCAACCTCTCACTGTCAGATTGTGGAAAGGGGAAAAGTAGGCAAATAAATGGACTGATTAAGTGACAACTTAGGCATAAAAGAAGGATGAATAATGCCAGGATACTTTGTCTTTAAGAAATATGAAAAAAGAGGACAAGCCATAAGGGCCTGAAGTTCAATACACCCATCTGGCAGAAGTAAGGACCAACAAAAGAACAGTCTTTCAAGAACAATTTTACAAAGAAGATGACCCATCGGGTTCGAAAGTAGCCTGAGTCAACTTTTCCAAAACCAAATTAAGATCCCAGGAAGGAGGAACAGGCTTCCTGGGAGGTCTCAAATTTAGGATGCTTTTAAGGAACTGTTTATCCTCAATTCTAGAAGCCAAAGGAGGAGATAAAGGCAGACAAGCAGAGAAAGATGATAAGTGGGCCTTAACCAAAGAATAGGCCAGACCAGCATTGAGCAACTGACAAAAATAAAAGACAATCAAAGGAACATCCACAGTAAGTGGGCCCAGGTTATGAGAAAGACACCAAATAGAAAATCTCTTTCATTTGGATAGGTAGAATTTTCTAGCAGTAGGTTTCCTGGCCTCCTGCAGGACCTTCAGCATGTCCTCAGAAAGAAAGTTGTTTATGTGGAATCAAAATCCTATCACCCACGTTTCAGTTAAAGAGTGGATAGGTGGGGATGAATGAGAAATCCCTTGTCTTGTATGAATAAATCCACCCTGTGAGGTAACTGCAGAAGAAGGGAACCAATGCTGTTTTGGCTAAAAGGAAGTCACCGACAAGATTTTAGGAGCATTCTGTTGAATTTTGAACAGGACTTTTGGCATGAGAGGAAGGGGAGGGAATGCATAAAGAAACATCCCCTTCCAAGAAAAAGATAGGGTATCCACCTGTCCATCTTCTACACCAGGGGACCTGGCACTCTGCCACAAAATAGAGGGAGTTGTCTATTCATATGAGAGGCAAATAGATCCACTTGAGGAGTACCCCACTGGTGGACAATGTCCAGTAGCACATCCATGTGAAGCATCCATTCATGGGATTGAGTTAAGGAACTGCTCAGAGTGTCTGCCACAATGTTTTGACCTGAAGGGATGTAAACTGCTTGAAAAGTCACTTTATACTTGATAGCAAGATCCCAAACCAGCAGTGCCAACCAGGAAAGTAGGTAAAATCTTGTTCCACCCTGTTTGTTCATATACCACATCACTGTGGTATTGTCTGCAAGTACCTTGAGAGGCCCTGGAGAGAAAAGAGGATGAAAAGCCTAAAGACCTAGCATAAGAGTACTCATCTGTTTGACATTGATGTGGTCCTTCTGCTGATGAGGTGACCACACCCCCTGTACCTTTAGGGAACCAAAAGCTGCTCCCCATCCCACATCTGAAACATCTATGAACAGTTCCTGAGAGAGAAGAGGGGGATAAAAAGGGATCCCTGGAATAAGAGACAGCTTTTGGATCCACCATTGAAGTTCCGTCTTGAGACAAGGAAGAAGAGAAACTACAAAGTCTAGAGGATGTGCATGTTGAAGCCAAACTGACTTCAGAAACCATTGAAACTTTCTCATGTGTAATTTGGTCTGAAGGAGCATAGGAATGGTGGATGCCATAAAACCCAGAACTCTCAGAAAATCTCTGGCTGTAATCGAGTCCAGAGGAAAAAGAATTTGAAAGAAGGAGATGAGAGCTAAGGCCTTTGGAGGAGGCACGGATACCAGCATAGACACCGTCTGCATCCTGCAATCCAGAAAGACATGACCCTGAGAAGGAGTCAGAAAACACTATTTGAAATTTATTGTGAACCCTGGTTTGAAGAAGGGAGATGGCAAAAATGAAGATTTTGCAAAAGAATCTCTGGAGAAAATGCCTGAATGAACAGTTCATCCAGGTAAGGAAATATCCAAATTCCTTGAAGCCTGCAAAAAGCAATCATAGGAGCAAGGCATTTGGTGAATATTCTTGGGGCAGTAGAAAGGCCAAAGGACAAAAAAGAGAACTGAAAATGCCAGGAAGCAACAGAGAAACACAATAACGTCTTGAAAAGAGGATGGATTGGAATATGGAGATAAGCATCCTTGAGATCCAGAGACACCTTATAGACTTGAGAGAGAGTAAAAGAGCAAACATAGTCTGGAGGGACAACATCCGAAAGGTGGGCACCTTCAGAAAAGTGTGTAGATGAGAGAGGTCTAGACTTGATCTCCAAGTACCCACTTTTCTGGGCACTAGAAACATTCTTGATTAAAACCTCTTCCCCCTTTGGGTCACAAGCACCACTTGAATAGTACCCTGAGACAAAAGATTTCAAAGAACCTCTGGGGAAAAAAGGAAGGTGTTCCAGAGGAGGCTGAAGTATACCCATAAAATGGGGAAGAAATTTCAATACCATGAAGTACCCCTGTTGAATAATGGAAAGAACCCAAGAATCCTGAGTAATCTGAAGTCAAACAGGAAGACAAAGAGAAAGGCAAAGGGAAAAAGGAATGTGGCTTGGAAGAGATGGATAGTGACACAGCACATCCTTTATCAGGAAAGTAAGGCTTCTAAGTCCCTGAAGTCTGAGTGGCCTTAGCAGGAGGAACCTGCTTGCCACTCTTTTTACCTTTAGTAGGAGGGCAAAATTTCCTGTGAACAAAGGCTGGCTTATTGGGGTAGTTCCTCTAGAATTTAGGCACAGAAGAAACAAACAAATGTTTAAGCTCCTGTAAAGCATTTCCCATATCCTGAAGGGACTTAAACCAGAAACTATTCTCCAAACAAAAGTTTATTATCAAGAGGAGCATCCATCAACTTAGCTCTAATACCATCAGGTAAAGGTCAAAGTCTAAGCTAAGAATACCTCCTTATCACTGAACCAAAAGCAACAGCCCTTTAAGAGGCATCTGCTGCATCATAACTACACTTGATAGAATGACAAACCACTTGAGAAGAAGTCCCTAACAAAGAAAGAGTAGAAGATTTACCCTCATAGTCAGGGAGGTCAGAGAAGGTGAGGCGTAAGCTTTCTTACCTAGCCTTTCCATGGTTCTGCTGTCTTTATCAGAAGTCAGTAACTTGGGTGAAAGAAGCAATTGAAAAGGCATGTCAGAGGCTGCAGACACCACTGAGGGGTCAGCAGCAGGACATTTGTACAAAAAAGTTACAATCCTCAGGCACCCTATAAAACATATTAGGCTTCTTGGGGGCAGGAGGCAGAAAATCAGTAGCTTTAGAGGCATTAGAAAAAGCATCCAACAATACAGCCTTTGCAGGAGGAACAGAAGAAGGTTTGAGAGCTTCCTACTCTAGCAATTCATAGTACCTCTTATAGATGTCAGAGACTTGAACACAATCCCGTTTAAAAAATTCCATCATCCTAGAAATTATATCCCCAAAGGAAATTTCTTCTAAGGTAGTATCTGGACTATTAGATTCCTCCTCCTCTGATCCATAGTCCAAAGAAGAAAGAAATTTCTCGTCAGAATGCAGTAATCCTCAGAAGAATCCTGTTCTCTAGATGTTTAAGGGAGTAGAGGACCAAGGAAGAGATATAACAGGAAGCCCATGAAAAAGTTTTAATGCCATTAAAGCATTAAACAAACTCTGAGTAAAGGCCTGCCAGTCACTCTGTGGTTCTCTAGACCTGGAGAAACATGTTTAGTGTTTTTGTTTCTTTTTTAAAGGAACGTTCACCCTATAAAACTTAGAAGGATCTGACCCAGGATTGCATTTAATAACCGTAGTATGACTTCTTCCTTAACTAGTATTTGAGCAACATCTCTAGGCCCTTCACAAGTAACCAACAGTGGTATCCCCTGAAAATCTGAAATGGATGCCTGCAAAGCCATGCTGGATGTGCTGCAAGCCTGATCCTTGCTGGCCTCCAACCCAGTTGTGGCACAGGAATACAAAAACAAAGCCAGGGAAGCCTCTGGGTTTTCACCTCAGGAGAAACACTCAGCAGAGACTGGACAGTGGAAGATTCAAGTCTAAATATTTCCACCTTCTTCTTCCCTAATGGCTGATCCTCAAGGCAGGAGGTGTCTTCCATTGTATCTTTAGTGAGAATCAAGACATTAGTTCTGAAGTTACAAAGAAAGGGAAAAAAGCCTACTATGAAGGATTTTTGGTATGAACGCCTGACAAATCAAACAGGGTGTATGGTCATGAGAAGCTCCTAGAAAAAAAAGAACCCTTATCATGGCAGTCGTTATGGGGAATCTGTCTCCCACACTGGCATTTACCCTTTCTGGATGACATTAACCCCTAAAAGCAACCAAAAATCCAAAAAAAGCAAAACCTCAATGGGGTACTTATCTGCAATGGCTCGGACTTCAGCAAACAAGAAGTAGGCATTCACTGGATCATAGGATCAGAAGAGGTTATTAGACTAATGGCCCTGGGGCCCTTACAGACCTAGCCAAGAGTTTATCCCCAAAAAGAAACCTCAGTCAGCACCTGTTGCCCATCAGTGAGGGACACAGGTGGAACCCCTGGTACAAATTTGTGGTTTCCCATCCATTCATCAAGGTTGTGCTTTAAGAGGGTCAGTAAGGTACTCTGATGTGTATGGGAAGTCTATCTTATCGACAGTGCAACCTCTGGAAGACAAACCTGTCTCTCCTGCAGGTTTTGTTGATGTTGTATATTAGATTCAGGCCTTTTGAGTGGGTAATGCACAAGGAGTTAGACTTACAGGTATAAAGCATCTCTAGTAGGACAGGGTCTGAGATTGCCTTGTAGGTGAGACACAGATCACCTCTGAGCAATCTGTATGATGCCGAGTAGAGTGATAGTGATTTGAGCCTTTCCACACAGGACAGATGTTGGAGGCCATGGATTCTCTTTGTGAGGTACGTCTGTGGCCTTTCCAGTTGGTGCAGATGTTTGGAGATATATATACCAGATAGGGTGTTATACTCAATTATTGGTCTAATGAGGAAGGAGAACAAAAAAACATTCAAACTGGCTGAAAAGGACATAGACAAACAGACCAACAATCAGGAAGTGTGTTCAGATTGGTGCCAAACAAGTTCTGAGGATGGTATATCCGGACATCACTTTTATGCCCTATGCTATGTGGGGATCATACATGTGACATTCAGTGTACCTTAAAGCAACAGGAGACTTTGGTATACTGATCAGACATTGGGCTTCCGATGGCAGGGAATCATAAATGTAAAGAATACTACAGAAGTGAACATAAGGACATACACTGATTTCTGTAGTGGTACTACACTGATTTCTGTGGTGGTGCTTGTTTTGGGGTGTACAGAAGGCTGGACCATTATTGGGAAGAGACAGGGGTTACGCACAAAGTTCCCATGTGAAAGTCTTCCAAAAAATTGGAGACAGTTGCAGTTTTAGTAGTCAAAAGAAAAGTAATTCAAGTAAGGTCTAATCTCTGTTAAAGTGAGACACACATACTTTTGTTACATACTAAGTGGAAAGAAACAAGAAGCTGCGGTGATGCAGCTGTAGCGTTGTTGCCTCACAACAAGAGGTTCTCCCGTTCGATTCTTGGCTGAAGCGCTTTCTGTGTGGAGTCTGCATGTCCTCCCCGCAGTTGAATGGCATTCCAAAGATGTGTAGAATGGGCGTGCCTTTGTTGAAGGTTGGGCATCGAGCTAGCACCTTGGCACCCATAAAGAAAAAAAATCTACTGCCAATCATTAGCAGTCCAGAGTTCTGCTGTGGCGAGCCCTGACTGGGAAAAGCTGAAAGAAGAACAACAATTAAGTGGAAGGAAACGAGAGTTTTTGGAAGCTGAGAATTTTGCTGGCAAACTGTATTTGAGATGAGCAACAAGGGCATATTTTCTCCACTGCACCTGCAGCTTCAAGATATATCAAACTGCAATGTTGGCTATAGGAATATTTTGTTCCAAAACAATAATAATGCATTATACAGACATTCAATGATTTCAACTAATTTCAAAAAGTCTATATTTTGTTTTAGGTTTTATGAATTAGGGACCAGAGCCGAGGTGATGTGAAAAATACCCTAGACACTAAGTAACATAAATGATAAGAATTGATAAATGCCTGCGTTCCATTGGACTGGGATGGGACCATTAATTTTAAATTATTTGAAAACAGACCCCAGGATTTATTAAACTTCCGTGTAGGAATAGCTTATTCCTGCATGGAAGTGACCATTTAAGAGCAGCATGGCAGCGCGCCATGCATAGTAATGAAGGCATGCTGCCTCTGCTCCTAAACAGACATGGAGCATGGATGAGTTCAGGGTGTGTGTCTGAGAGCAGAGCTCTCATAATATACATGCCCCTGCACTCAAGAATTGCTGATTGGCAATTACAATGAGTGAGAATGCTCATATAGGGGGTTGCCACCTTTTTAAATGCCCAAAGTGGGACTGTTAGTGCACAAATATGACATGTTGCAGGACAAAACAAACCCACAGCCATTGCAAAGGTCAAAGCCCCACTTTCCAGGAAAACCATACACTCACAGCAACAGAAACACACTAGGATTTCTGTCAAATGTGCAGATGCATGCATAAATCCACAGCAATAAGTGAAACCTATCCCTTCTTAGAGAAAATAACACTAGAAATATTTTTTTATCAAACTGATTAAATGTAACCGTATCTGCAAGGGTTTACCATTGCTTAGCTACACATACTCTAGCTTAATTACACAAGAAGGTAAATAGCAAGATACATTGGGTGAAAGCAGTCAGTACTGCAATAGTGCAGTGGTTAGAGCATTCGCTTTGCGAGTGGTCATTCCCAGTTTGAACCTCACTGTAATAAATTCTATTTTCCATGTGATAGCAATTTGTGAACATTTTTTTTACTGTATACCCTATTAAATAACATATATTTGTGAAATGGAGTACTGCATTAAGTGCAGATGTGAGGTGTCATTGTAATAATGTGGTAAAATCCACAGATAAACATAAGTGAACCATACAGTATATGTGCACATGAATCAGGTTTACTAAACAAAGTTAGAATATGTAATGAATGATAAATCAATGCCATACAGCAAATAGTGTGAAAAATGTATAAAGTGTCCAAATCAACCTTCCCATGACCCATGCTTCTCTTCTTTCTAAATTAGTGCGGGGGTAAGTGGGAATAAGCACTTTTATGCAGTAGTAAGTGGGTTTAATCCTGTTTGTGTGGGGGGTAAGCAATGCCTAAACAGGATAAGCAATTTAGAGGCTAACTGACTGTAAGAATATTGAACCGGACGTTAGCATTACTTACCATTGTGCAAACACTTACAAACCCACTTATAACTGCTTAAAAGTGCCTTAATCACTCTGTATCCAACAGCCCTTGTTCTGCCCAGCAACAAAAAAATCAGCCTTTGCAAGTCTCAAGCCCAGTACCCTGGACACCATAGCTAAAGTGATTTACCACTACACCATAGCAGCAATACATAGAATTGAGGTATATTTAAACAGATCTTCTCTATAGCAAAATAACATTTTACATGTGAAAGGAATTTAAAAATATTTTTTTTGTTGTATAACCTACTAAATAACATATATTTGTGAACTGGAGTACTGCATTAAGTCCAGATGTGAGGTGTCATTGTAATAAAGTGGTGAAATCCCCTGATAAACACAAGTACCCCATACAGTGTACGTACACATGAATCAAGGATACTAAACAAATTTATAACATGTAATGAATGATAAATCAATACCAAACAGCAAATAGTGTGCACATTTAAAAATAAGCAATGCTAAGCATTGAACAGCTCTGCTTACCAGGTGAAAGCAATGCATAACCCAGCTAAATAGATTTGCCCATTGGTATGCCTCTTTAAGCAATGCCAATCTTAGGTAAGCAGGTTTGCCCATAGCTTAGCATTTTCAAAACAATCCAATCATGGCAAAGTTTGGGAAATCGGCCCTATTTAATCCCCACAGGTGGGAATACATCTCATAACTGGTTGCCACTTTCTCCTGTAGGCACAATGGCCGGTGTTGGGGAAGGATCATGCTTCCGAGTGCAGCGCTTGGGCATCTAAGAGTCTAAGGTCATTGCAGGACTCCTGGTAAAAGACCATGAAGAGAGACTGCTGCAGGGCCAGTACCAGGGTTCCCAATATAAAGTGGAAGCCTGGGACCATCTCACCTGTGACCTCACCACTGCCACTGGCATCCCTCGAACTGGTGAGCAGGTCAGGCACCACTATGCCAACCTGAAACAGAGGAAGAGGGAGCTCTTGGATTAGTGGATCCAATAAGCTAGGCAGGGTGATGTCCCAGCAGTATGTAAGTACTCATTCTACTAACTGGTTAATAATTGCCTAGCTCGTCTATATTATGGATAGGTATGGCTAAATATTCCTCTATGTCTCTGACAACTGCAGCAGAGCGGGCTGTGAATCAGGAAGCCCATGCCTGTAGGCTGCAAAGGCTGCATCGGGAGGCAGGTTAGTAATACTCTTGCATGTACTGGCATAAGAAATATATCTAAAAGTAGTAGAAAGTTAATTGTCAGTATAAAACCTGTATTGTGTAAGGGATGTACTGAATAAACCAGAAAATATGGCAGGAAAAGTCTCATATAGGTTGTATGTAAATAAAAGGGTAACAGCCTGGCAATAAAGGTCTAACTCCTGGACTGATTGTGTTTACTCTGGTATCATATGGTAATGTAGTGTTGCATTCTCTTAAAAGTACTGTTGTATTAAGCATTGTTACCCACACTGTGCTACATAAATAAAATATGTAGGAATGTCTGTATATGACTGTTGTAATTACAAGGTCATATTGTACAACTGAGGGAGACTTAGACAGAAAACAGCAACAAGGCATACAACAAAATCCAAATAGCACACTCAACTGTGATGTAAACTCCTGTATCTTTAACATATACAGCCATGGTTCGAATCCTGGGAGTTGTAGTAAGCAATGTGCATAATCATACCCCTCAAGTGTACAGATTTTGTCTGAAAGTTCAGATAATTGACTTATATTTTCTACTTGTTACCTTGTCCCCGTGACAAATCAGTGGGATGATCCCAGAAGTTTAGGCAGCAAATAATGACATACAACTGATTGTCATACATCATAACTGTCAAACATATCTATAAGAACAAACCTGTCACTCTAGCAACTCACCAAAATGTTATGAGAGTAATATGCAAACTATGTCCCATCTCTGTCCCAATGTTGTGAAGCTATGACCAGAATGTGTGCTGTAACAGAGTGAGACATATGTGCATAATAATACCATGGAATCTGGTAATATGTGTGGCAACATTCAGGTAGTGTTAACAAACATTCCCTCCACAGGTCTGTCAGAAAAGAAAACTGTGCCTGCAAGTTTGTTTGTGTCTTTCAGCTTTTCCTGGTTAGGGGTCGCCACAGCGGAACTCCAGTCCGTTAATGATTGGCAGTTGATTTTTACGTGCTGCGTTACCAGCCCTGATGCACAACCTTCAACGAAGGTGCGCCCATTCACGCATGTCTCCACGCAAAAGACGCTCTAGCTGAGAATCGAACCGGACAGCCTCTTATTGCGAAGTGACAACACTACCACAGCACCACCACTGTGCCTGCAAGTAAAGATTGAAATCTTGGACTGGTACTGTTTAGTCTGGTATTGTATGGCATTGTTAGTGTTGCAGTTTCTCTGAATAATAATGTATTAATCATCACTTTCACCCACACTGTGCTACATAATAAAAATGTCTAGGAATCCCTGTATAAGACTGTTGTAATTACAAGGTCAGATTGTAAAACCACAGGAGACTTATAGACAGAAAACAGTGAAGAGATACACAGCAATATCTAAAAGCACACTCAACTGTGATGTACCATTTTATTTTTAGCAGACACAGCAATGGTTCAAATCCTGTGAGTGCTAGTAAGCTGTATGCATAATCATACCCCTCAACTGTACAGATTTGTTTAGAATGTTCAGATAATAGGCCCATATCCGCTGCCTGTTACCCTGTCCACCTGGCAAATCATTGTGATGATCTCTGAAATTTAGGCAGATTTTAATGACATATAACTGATTGTCAGACCTGTAAATATTCAGAAAATGTCTATGAAAATAAACTTGTCATTGTAGCAACTCACCAAAAGTTTATGAGGGCAATTGTCAAAATATGTCCCAGTTCCACCTGCATGTTGTCAAGCCTTGACTAGAGTGTGTGCAATAAGAGATAGAGAGGTATGTGCATAACATCAACCCGGAATCTTGGAATATGTGTAGAAACAGTCAGGTAGTGTTAACAAACAATACCTCCACAGGTATACCAGATAAGATGTGTATACTACAGGCAAAACACAGTTCACATATATACTTGTCTACAAACATACCACTGTCCAAACTAAGGCCATAGGGTGGTGTAATAATACCTGTAAGGTACAGATTACATCAGTGACTAAGAAAGCTGTATGAACTACAGGGTTCAACTACAAGATGTTAATTGATACCTCTCCCCCCCACAATATTTGCAACAATAATCTAAACATGCAACTCAATGGGTATGTGTACAATTAAATCTACTGTTAGGACATATATCCTATTGTTTGATAGATATTGAAATGTGTTTCTATGCATGTGCCATGTTGAAATGCTCCCACATTGGTGGCATGCTGCCATCAATGTAACCTGCATGCTGTTGTAATGGCCACTGTGGTTCCATATATGCATGTGTTCTGTTTGCTATACAACTGTTCCATATCTGGTGTTTTGGGTTAATGGGAATATCTATGCATGCTGTTATACCTAATCCTGGAGTGTGTTTACTAACCCACACATGTTTTAAAATTGCAACACCATAGCACGTTTGGGAAGCCTGGTCCCAGCAGACCCACCTCTCCCACCTCATCTGGCCATTGCACCAGGCAACAGCATGTCTGGGGCCCACCCCAGGACCTCTTTGTCCGCTGGTCCTGCACCATCTTTGGATGGAACCGCATCAGGGGATGAGGCTCTCCCCCTGGGAGTGGGCACAGACAGGAAACTGTCACCAGTCATCAGGTCCGGGGTCTGGTGCATATTCTACTCCACAGGGAGTTTGGAGATCAGCTACGCCAGCTTGAAGGCTGCATGGTGCATTTAGAGGGTCAGCCTGCCCCTCCTACCCAGCCCCCAGCACAGCCATCTTCGGGGCAGTGAAGGTACCGTGGTGACTGCCCATGGGTGGGGACCTCAGTCCCACTATTTCCATTTGGGGGCTCATGGGCTTCCGACGTCCAACCACCCCTCCCCATCCAAGCTGTTTATCCTCACATGTGCCATATACCACCCTGTATGCTTTCTTGTCTGTCTTGTCTGTCATCCTACCCAACGTACCTCCCCAAATATGCCTACCATCCCTCCCAAACATCCCACTCTCACCTTAAAAAAAAAGAAAAAAAGGGCAATCTGTTCCCCAAAAAAATCTCGCCCCATACATAGCTGTCCATTTTGCACATGTGTCCACTGGACACATGTAATCTGGTATAATTGGCTTCACAACATATTATTATCCTCCCCGTTCTCTCAGTTGTTTGAGTGTGCAAATCTACCTCCAAATTCAATGTATATGCACAGCTGTTTCTGTAGAAGAAATGGGCAGCTATGGACCTTCCCTACACCAGTCCTGCACATCCCTAGCTATTTCCCTATTGTCTTTCCCTCTTTCTGCCCCTTTTTCACCACTTTCCTATCACCCCTTTTTCTTTTCTTTTAAAGAAATTAATGTGGGGGGTAAGCGGGAGTAAGCACTTTTAAGCAGTAGTAAGCTGGTTTAATCCTGTTTGTGCGGGTGTAAGCAATGCCTACACAGAATAAGCAATTTAGAGGCTAACTAACTGTAAGAATATTTAACTGGAAGTTAGCATTGCTTACCATTACGCATACCCATGCAAACCCGCTTACAACTGCTTAAAAGTGCTTTAATCACTCTGTATCCAACAGCCCTTGTTCTGCCCAGCAACAAAATAATCATCCCTTGCAAGTTTCAATCCCTGGAGCCTGTACACTAAAAACAAAGTGATTTACCACAAAGCCATGTCAGATATAAATAAATCTGATGCTTTCTCAAACATACCATCCAGCACAGTCATTCAACAGTAGAGGAAATGTATTTATATATGTAGATGTATGTATGTGTGTATCTCTCTCTCTCTCTCTCTAAATATATATATATATATATATATATATATTGAGAGAGAGAGAAATAAAGGAACACAACAAATACATATATGACCAAAGGCACCATTAATGGGGGTGAGTGAGCCCAATTTAAATACCTCTTGTAATTATTGATATAATCCCCTCCTCTACAGCCAAACAGACCTGCCTTGCAACACAGTACCAACACTTGCAAGTGTCATACCCAGGACCCTACACAACATAGCCACAAGAAGTTAACAGTAATCCATCTCACCTGTATGATGTCAGGATGGTGTCAATAAGATATCATGCAGAACTGTTTGTCTACCATAGGGAATGTACAATGTGGAAGCAGTACACATTCCAATGATACATAAACACACACACATATATATATAGGAAGATACATATCTAGATGGTCCACAACACATTGAACAGCCAGTATTCCTACTGTTGCCACCTTTTAAAATGGACAGTGTTTGATTCTCTCATACAAAAGACAATTATTGCATGAAATATATACCCACAGAGAAGTCAAAGGATATGACACCACACACAGGTTTCAATACATAACAAATGGTTGTCTGTGTACTATTTCAGTTGTATATGCCATTTCATATAGCAGTTAGGTATTTGAAATACATACTAACTGAGTAATGCAACTCTCAAGAAAAACATTTTATACAGTAATCTGAAAGCATAACACAGGTTGCTGTCCAGGCCAAGGCCTTCAAGTAGTACAACAGTAAAGAAACACTGGCCCAGAAGATAAGAATCAGTCAACACTAATTAATGCAGATGCAGTTCAGCAGCCTCCAATTGCACTTTGTACCCAACCCCTAGGGGGAAAAAGTAAGTTGTCACAATGAAGATGTATCTGTTACATAACAATGCTTAACTTAAAACATCACTATCATAGTGACAAAAAGAACTGTCTGTAAGACAGTAAGCACTAGCCCACCCATGTTCCCAAAGTGAAATGAATGAAAATGTACAGCTATATACCTTAAGGTGTCTTACTACTGATATCCCTCACATGTTGCAACAGCCTAGGTTATAAATGGTGCATATCCCTCCCTCATATAATGACTTACAAGGGCATATAACAGTGTTACATACACTGACTTCTGGACTGTACAAGGACCCATATGTTTTGTCCAGCTATAGACCACATATATATGGACCCTACCCCACAATATGTGTGGGAGTCCACAACATCACTGGAATGATGGCAGGAAT
>NC_056728.1:296883648-296923648 GCF_019279795.1 Protopterus annectens
ATTAAGATACATGCGCTGCACAACCAACACCTCAACTCACCACAGACCCATCATCCCCATCTGTACCTTGCTGGCGACAATGTACACCTGTATGTTTGCCTTTCATTAGCAGGGACTAGGCTGGTACACATGGTGTTCAGAGTCTGGGACACTACAAAATTACACACATGTGTAGCCCATAGTTGTCAAGCATCTGCAAAAAGGCTGAGGATAGGGAGGGGGTGTCATCCTGAAACACAACAGTTAACTGAAACAGAGATCCAAAGCTCACTAAGAATGGCTGTATCTGCACACAGTGAAGGTCATGAATTGTGGCAGACATAACCCTGACTCCACACCAATAGTGACGGCACTGTGTGACCTCCAAGGGCTGTGCACATGAGTTGATCTTGCAATCATGCAGAGTTGGGGGACATTTGTAGGGCACAGTGACCAAATACTGGCAAATGCAGATGGCCCATGCTAGTATACCCCTTCCAGGAATAGTGACTGCTGTAGTACACTTAGCAGTTGGTGCAACAAACCATCATGATAAGGGTGTGCACACATATGCACCCACAAATTGTATGCATCTCAATCAGCATCTGCACAACTAACACATTTGTTTGATACTGCATTTGATTGCTCAGGTCATATGTCACATATCAGGTTCATGTAATGTTAACATATGCAGTAATGTGGCCCCTTGGCATATCAGGGAAGAGGGTGCCATTTCAATAAGGGTGTGTACACTCCCCATAGCCACAGTAAGGTTTGAAGGTTGTCAGTGTAATTGTATTTTATTGGCCATACATGCACAGCTGATGATTAGATCTGTAAATCAGACATGAGGCATTCACAAATGACATCGGTCTGCATATAATCCCAGGTATGTGTCAGACAAACACATAGGGGCTGTGAGCAGCAGAGCAAACATAACTGGCACACATATACACATTCAGCAATGGTGTGTATACCTGTGAGATATGGTGCACAGTACATGCCAGAGTGCTGAACAGGTGCACAGTAATACTGTGTACATGGGTGGAGTGTGTTCCAGGAGAAGGGGCATCACCTATTAACACAACCCATGCATCACAGAGATATATAATGTTGGTAACAGGGATTGACTATAGCTGCACTGCATGCTGTTGAGTGCCATATTTCATGCATGTTGACAGATGGGTAATGAGAGGTCTGTATGTAATATCTTTGTGCAACCTCACCTGTAAGTGTATATGTGTGTGTCTGTGTGTGTGTGTGTGTGTGTGTGTGTGTGTGTGTGTGTGTGTGTGTGTATACTGTTAAGCAATGACATATAGGTTTTAAAATGCATTTCTTGTTTTTCCCTCACAGGTGGCCAGGTGGGTCAAGGACCCTCCTGCAGGCAATCTGATGTTGGTGTCCACACAGACAATGATAATGATGATAGGTGTGTTGAGGAACAGGCGGGGTTGTCAGGGGCTGAACCAGTGCCATCGTTTGACATCCTACTGTTATCCATTCCATCCCCACACGCAGTCACATTGCCTATACATACCCCATCACCAGTGGCCATAGCTGAAGGACAGTTGGCAGTTGGTGGCATGGGACAGGACAGTGTGGTATCTATGGCACATGTATCTGGACACAGCAGCCATAGCCAGATGTCTGGCAGAGTACCACATACGCAGATGTACAGGGGTGCTCATAGGAGAGCTGCTGGTCATCATGCACCTTGCAGAGGTGCCACATCTGGTGCCAGCAGACACATGTTTCAGGCCATCATGGAGGCACAGGCATGTATGGAACGGTAAACCAGACAGGGTCTGAGGATGCAGAGGGGTACTCAATCAGCTGTTATTGACACCTGTGATCTTGCAGGTGCCCACAGTTATTTTGCAAAGATCATGGATAGACAGTTTGGTGAGATGGTGGGAATCCTCAACTGTGGAATGTTTGTGCTCGAGCATATGGTGGGAGTAGTGCAACGGTCACATGGACATAGGCCAGCAACACCAAGAGCTGGAGGTCAACAGGGGCATGCCAGAAGTAAGAGCTGTGCTTGTAGTGGCAGTACTAGCCCCAGCACTGCAGGACGGGGATGCTGTCCACAACACAACACAGCATGCCATGCGCATGTGGCCCTGGCTAGTCCCAAGATGGACCTGGATCCAGCAAACATATGTCATCATCAGGAGAGAGTACCATATCATGGCTTGTACCTGGTGGTACCCGTGAAACCTCTGGCATGCACAGTTCTCGTGTCCGTGGCCAGAGACAGTGAACTGCACATCCTGATGGGTACAGTCTGGGGCTGTCCAATAAAACCCTGTATGGGGCAGCCACATGGCAGAACTGTGTGCATGCATACAGACACACATCACCAACACAGCTAGGGTACCCCATACCTACACACACCACACCACAACATACCAATTAATAATTGAACCCCTTCACGCACACGCATGATGTCAAATGTATGGCTCAGCCTAAGTCTCTGGCAAACCAGCAACACACCCTGTGCATATAAAGATACCTGTGCCACATCCCTGCCATCCATAACTTCGATGCAGAGACAGGTTAATATGGTTCTGATGCACAGGGTGACTGTACTATGGTGTACCAATGTAATGCTGTGTAACATGTTGCCAGCAGTAAAGTTTAATATTTACATGTGAGGAAGTGTAGCTATCCAGCCATGATGCATTATAACTGTTATTAATACTGAGTGATTGTGGTCTCCATAATGTATTCCATTTATGTTGTAGGTGTCCATGTGTCAGCAGGATGTTGGTCTGCTGTTGTTTCAACAAGTCGTATAGCACTGTGGTGACACCTTGGCTGTGCTATATCCTGGGTACAGGTGAACACATGTCACAGGTCTGTATAACAGCTACTGCATGTGCCACATGGCTGATAGGTCTGGGGGTGTATACAGGTGAGTGCATGGTGGCTGATGTCAGCAGCCCTTCTACAGTGGACAATGGTAAGTGTACTGGGTGGTACACACCACATGTTTGTGTATAACACACACAGAGGTTTTGGTGTTGATGCAATACACAGAGAATACTGTACACATTGATGTATTTACTTGTGCAAGGAACCTTTTTAGCCTGTGTAATTCCACCAAGACAGAATAGTCACAACAACACATTGGGAAATAAGCAGTCTGCTAGTTTAATGTCATTGACAATGGTACTGGTAGGATATGTGCCCCTTCCTCAATGTAGTGCAATTCTCAACTCGGTAAACATAGGTGTGCTGGTGTGGGTGGTACAGCCCTACCCCTTAGAGGGTGTGAGGTGCTGTAGAACCACAGATAGTGTGATTGACAACTACTCAACCTGTTTACATGAACTGTACAGTATTACAGCCAACTAAGTGGGGGATACACTCAACAGTAACTGCAATGATGGTGGCTGTGTCCACAAGAGCCACACCCAGCTATATATACCAACCCCAGTATCACTGTACACCTATACAGTGGGGAAGAGGGCATTTACACATCTACCACTAGTTGTGATGGCATGTATTTCCACAGGATGATACCTGTGAAATGTTAGCATTTGCCAAGCAGTTTTCAGAGAGATGACCTCCTGGGACATGTATATTTTGCAAATGGAAGTAAATTCCTTTACATACACACACACACACAAACACACACGCACACTTACTTGGCAGCACTGGGACTAGAATCCCAACCTAGGTATGTAGTACTGCTGATGTGTGTTGGCCTTAAATGCACACACCACACAGCTTTTAGCATGAGGTTTGTTCCAGGTTACATGTTACGGGAAGAACATCCCCAGGCCCTGTACAGTATGGTAATGGGGGATGTACTGGTTGTTTATGGACAATACATAGTGTGACATACTGTCATATACACATTGACAAACACATAACCGTCATACACACATCTGAGAGACCTGGGCTTATCAGTGCTAACTACCTTGTCAGTGTGTCCATTCTGTTACAGATAAGTTGCACACATCACATGTATAACTGGGCTGGCTAGTGTTATCAGTTATCTGTATGGTTGATGGTGACAGTGGTCCCCATACAGTGGAACATGGGACATGTAATGGGGGTACCATGGTGTAAAGACAGTATACCCAGCACCCACACCCCACAGTGGATTTTGTATGCACTGAAACCCATGAAAATACTCTGATATACCTACCATCACACATTAACCAGGATTGCAATATGACCACTTGTGTATCACAAGAGTGCTACTACAGGGATATGTATCTAATGCACATGCCACAGGGATAGTAGGGTGATGCATTGTCATGGCTCTCCTATGATCAGCAACATCACTATCCCTAATACTGTGTGGCAAGGCATATTGTATTAGGAGAATGTGGCCTCAGAATGTTGTATCCTACAAATATATATACTTGCACACATATACACACACTTGCCAGAACTCAGAGGGTATCCCATGCCTATCAACCCCTTTGTACAGCAGTGCTGTGCTGGTACTGCAAGCCCCATTTAGCCCATAGGGTGAAGAGTGTAACAAGGTACATGTAATGTCCAGTACAGCAGCAGTCACATCTAACTATGGCAGTGGTGGGTGCAGTGGGTGTGAAGGGCCTCAGGGTATTATCATCTACAGGTCTACAACACACAGACACTGTTATTCTCAGTAATGCACAAATACACATTTGTCAGTACTTGGGCCCATCGATGCAGGTGTTCATAGGTGTATACCAGGCTATTGTCCATGGAGATATGGGAAGTAGGGGATGTGTGTACAGTGGTATTGTGCCACCTGCCATGTGCCAGCAGGCCATCTATCAACAGATACCACAGGGGTGATCCTTAGTGTGAGAGTTACATTCAACATCCAATCATCTGGTTGCCTTTTGCAGAGGGCCAGTGAGGTGCTCCAGTTGACATGTATGCAATTTATATTATATAACATGGTCAGTGTCTGTCTTGGAGACCTGTACCCAAGCATGTTCTGTTGACTGTGGTAGTGCAGTTGAGGTATCCATGGCATGTAGTGCATACAGGGTGGGGATTCCTAGCTGTGGCATTCATAACACAGCTGGGCAGACATGTCAGTGTCACTCAAGCATAGATTGCCTGTAAGCAGCCAAGATGGAGTCCAGACTTCTGCACATCTGTACAGAGGACAGACAGACATCAGCTAGCCAACTGGTTATGCATTAGGATGACTTTGTTGACAGACAGATGTCTGACACTGAAAGGTATGCCATTACTACATGACAGCAGCCCTCAATGACTTGTCCTATACACACAGTAGTCTACAGATATTATCTACATGTCAGATCAATATCCAGTAGCAAACACTTAATGACACACAGCTCACACACCAAGATCATGATAGTGAGGACTCAGAGTCCATCTTTGCATGCAGCAGTGTTTGGTTCCAGTACTGCAATCTGCAATCTACTCTTACTTGGGAATGCACTGTCAACAGTAGTAACGTAATGGTACACTACACGCCCGTGTGACTGCATATAACCTGGGATACTAAGCATGTATGAAACACATTCAAATGGAAAAGAGTGCTGTACAAGCCATATATACCCAAGTGTCGCAGGCAGTAGACTCACACCGCTTGCTACTGTAATAACAGCACATAGACCCGAGTTATGTACATGGAATTAAATACACTTATTAAAGATGTCACTACCCTGCTATTTTCTCAGACGGGATTGTGATCACTGGTTCCCAGGGCTGAGCTATGCTTAGCTGGTGTAAGCATTACCTAAATGTTACTGCTAAGCAGATTTGCACATTGGTAAGCGAAGTCTACATGGTGTAAGCACCTATACATTTATCTGTATGTTAGCACCGCTTACTGTGGTGCAAACTCACACAAACCTGCTTAAAGTGGCTCAAAATGGCCTTAACCACTCTGTATCCAACAGCCCTTGTTCTGCCCAGCAACAAAATAAAAAGCCCTTGCAAGTCTTGAACTCAGAACACTGTACACTACAGTCACAGCAGTTAACCACTAAGCCATCATAGCTGTGATGACAGCTGTTGTTTTTCCAATATATCTGTCAGTACACATACTGAATAGTGTTGAACAACTGCTATGACTTCTACAATTGTGTAGTACTTGTTAATGATATTAGTGTTGAATCATGTATGTTTTTATATCTAAATATACACATATCAGATAGATACAGTGTGATACATCTGGGAAGGTATATACAACAGTCATGTTTACACATAACAAGGATATATATATATATATATATATATATATATATATATATATATATATATATATATATATATATATATATATGTAGATATATGTATACATGTACATGCACATATATATTTGTATATATGTATCTATATACATCTGTATATTGTGTTATATATATGGTCATATATAGATCTAGAAGTAAATATATATTATATATATATTTATACATATAAAATATGTGTAAATATGTATATATATATATATATATATATATATATATATATATATATATATATATATATATATATATATATAGATATATATATATACTGTGTGTGTATGTGTGTGTGTGTGTGTGTGTGTGTGTGTGTGTGTGTGTGTGTGTGTGTGTGTGTATATATATATATATATATATCCATGTATGTATGAATATATATATATATATATATATATATATATATATATATATATATATGTGTGTGTGTGTGTGTGTGTGTGTGTGTGTGTATATATATATATATATATATATATATATATATATATATATATATGTATAATATATGTCCATAACATGTAGTGGAGTCATACCTAAGAACCAATAGTCGCAACCTCATAGTGCAAGGGGATGTCATGTAAGTATTACAGGTATAAATGTAGACTGTTGCTACTGTAACAGTGGTTGTCTTAGAAATGTTGTGTGGGAAGTCACATCTGATATTGGCATGTACGCCATCAGTTACTGACAGACATCATAAGATCATCATAGTGCATTACCACGGAAATCACAGTAATGATCCTGGGGAATACAGCAGCAACATGACCAATAAATGTGGACAGTCTGACACACTCTGGTCAGTCCAGAGGTATACACAGAGCCCCTTAGTGCAAGATGTGTGGATCAAGCCTGACAAAGAGGATGCTTACAGCCATGTGAATGGGGATATCACAAACATACTAGATAGATAAGCTCACACAGTTGATGCATTCACACACTCCTGTCTGTCCTGACACATAATAACCAGAGGAGCAGAGATCACAAGCCCACATACTACCCACTAGTTAGTGAAATACATCTGTACTGCATCCCACTGCTTTGTCAAAAATACACAACAGTTATGGTGGACCACCATCTGACAAATATCTGGACATAACATCACACTGGGTAAGTACACTGAGCTGCTAGGCATGCCACAAAGCACTGTGCAAACTACAGGAAGACTGCCATAACACTGGCCTACATTTCTTATCGGGGAATACACATGTACCTGCAAATGTAGCAGGCTCTACAGGCATGTAACAGCATGGAGTAACAGACAACTGGGTGAAAGCACCTACCCACAACCAATCTGAACACAGCCAGAGTCACATATGGTAAGCATGTTTAACATTAAACAATATGGACTGTGTGATCAACACCATCCTCATATGTGCTACTCACACACTAACCCTACATATATATGGAGACAATACACAGTGTATTCTGATGCCTGATTGTGGTATGGGACATGTGTCTGTCTGGCCCTACAAACATGTACACCAATAGGGTACCACACACTGGAGCAGCATGCAACATCTGATAGAACCAAGAAAAATGACATCCTCCACAGTCTGTACACAGGCCAAGGTACTCTGTCAACAATCACCATAAGTACACAGACCTCACTACTGTACACTCTACAACAGAAAGTCCAGGTTTTGTCCTCAAATATAAACCGTACTATACATAACATGTCTAGCAGTCTGATATCTCACTGGATTGTTATCAGGTATAATGTCAGTAAATAATGATGTACTGAACATATACACCTCTTACTGCATGACATATGTACAAACGTTGACGGAGTTGTGGCTGGAGGCAAAAACACAGGGCCAATATTGACACGCTGCTCTGATAAACTCATATATTTACTGGTGTAACAGGGTTTGTTGTGACATATACTGACTGCAATCCTCAGAGTATGCTACTGCATTTCTAAAGATAGGACATGCGTGAGTGACACAACACATGTAAGACTCTAAACACTGGCCAGTCTGCAGATAGCCCTACAGGTGAGAGTTTCCTCAACCACATAATACTGTCATGACAGATATTAAATCATCTAGACCAGCCATATCCACACAAACCCTGTTAAACCAACCTTACTTCAAATGAAGAAGAGCAAGACATTCTGTCCTCATGTCTGGAACATCCTCCTTCTGTTTGTTGGCCTGTCTCCACAGTGTATGTTGTAAGAGGTAGATCCCACTACCCTCTGTGATGCTGTTTGCCAAACACTGGCATAAAGTCCTGCTCACAGTGAATGAAAAGGGCAAACACCCACATGAAGTTCTTAGATATAGGAGTGTGTTTCCATGCAATTGGCTATGGGAATGATACCACAGCTGTTTCACATGCAATCAGCTAGTTGGGCACTGCAATTCATGCACAGGCCATCAGCTGATCACGAACATCACTTACAAAACACAAGCTGCTGCCTAAGCAAAGTCGATGTACTCTTCCACATCCACTAGAGATGGAGTGAGAGAGACATACAAAGACAAAGGAAGGGGATAGGAGAGCTAAACATATTTGTGTCACACACTTACCAGTACAGGGTTTTAAACCCCTGCCAGACTATGTATTGCTATTACATTTGTATGCAGTTATTGCATGTGCCACAGAGTTTACATGTTGGAGAGCTATCCAAAGGTATCTTTGAAGGTGAGTGACATCAGCAACAGTGATAAAGGAGGAATACTGTAAGTGTAGTACATGTGCCTGTCCACAAAAGTAGGTGTCAAGGAAGACACAATCACACTCTCTCAGGGACTCACACACATTATCACAGTTGTCAGAGTCAGGATTAGAAATCCTAACTAACTAGTTTGCTACATTACAGTATTATGCAGGTATCACATGCACCACAGAAGTTATTAGGCTAATATATGGACAAAGGGTATGTCAAGGTGATTGACATCAGAAGGCATGCTACAGTAGGGCAATGGGGAAGTGTAGTGACTGCAACTGGCCTCAAAAGCATTGATGCCTTCACACACACACACAGAGTGTCACAGTTGCCATGTCTGGGATTAGAACTCCTACCTAACAAGTACAACACACTATAACATTACACAGTTATAGCATGCACCACATAGGTTACAGGGTTAGCTTTTCCCCAAAGATATATTTCAAGGTGAATGACATCAGCAGGCTTGCCAAAGTAGGGCAATGGAAAGTGTAGTGACTGTGACTGGCCTCAAAAGCATTGATCCCTACACACACACACATAGTCTCACAGTTACCATTTCTGGGATCAGAACTCCTACCTAACTAGGACATCACACTACAGCATTATGCAGTTATAGCACATGCCATGGAGTTTATAGGGCAAGATGCTTGAAAAAAAGTGTATTTCAAGTTGAATTACATCAGCAGGCTTGCCAAAGTAGGGAAATGGAAAGTTTAGTGACTGTGACTGGCCTCAAAAGGATTGATCCCTACACACCCAAACACAGAGTCTTATAGTTGTCATGTCTGGGATTAGAAGCCCTACCTAACTAGTACATCACACTATAGCATTGTGCAGTTATAGCACATGCCACAGAACTCATAGGGTTAGCCCTTTTCCCAAGGTGTATTTCAAGGTGAATGACATCAGCAAGCTTGCCAAAGTAGGGCAATGGGGAGTGCAGTGTGTGTGAATGAGCCATAAACCATTCGTCTGGAGGCACACACACAACACTCAGAGTCACACACAGGTGTACATTTGACAGGACTGTGTATACAGTTACTAGATGAATAATGACTTGTACAGTCATGTTACACAGTGATCACAATCACCACAGACACTATAGTGTTGAGGGCTACCAGAAGCAAATGTCTACAGTGATAGACATGTGCACATCATGTGGTACTGGCCAATTGGATGTGTGCTGGGTGGGACAGTCCTCATGACGGGAAGCTCTTTGTCACTGTCTGTCACTCTCTTCCACACATCTATGTATGTGTATGTGTGGCCTATTATAGTGTGGTGTCCTTGGATATATGTGTGTATTCCTATCCAATGTGTGTGCAAAGCATGAATAAGGTGCAATGTGGAGTGTGTGCACAGATATCTGCGACTAGCAGATATGTATAGTCCGTTGTTGCCAGACATGGCCTTCATTTCAATAAGTGTAGGAGCATGCCCAGTATGGCCTTTTAGTATTTTGTTGCCAGACATGGGCTTCATTTCTTAAAGTGTGGGATCATGCCCAGTATGACTTTCTGTATTGAATGTGTGAATCCATTACAGGTAGGTTGTACTCCAGTGCAGGCATTTGTGCTCTACACCTACATCTAGCAACCTGTTCCTGCAGGATATCTGTAGATCACTTGACAATATGGGGTCACAATGGCAAAGGATAGTGGGATACTGTAACTAATTGTGTCTGTGCTGCTTCTGCTATTTGGTTTTGGTGTTAGCAGAGATATTCAGACATATGTACTGTTTTTCATTGTGATGTTTTATGTCATCAACTACTGACAGGTATACGTATTTGCTTGTAGTAATCTCCTGGGGAACACAAGATGAATGAAGCTGTACCCAGTATTGTGGTCTGCAGCCTACATATTCTTGCACAATCATGCCATTCTGGAGGGAGAACTGCAGACACTTGCTGATGGGTCTGTGTAAATGGTTCAGCACCTTGGTACTGTGGTGGCTGAGGGTCCCATGCTTGTACATCTATCGATGTGATAGAATGGCCATATCCTGCTGTGTCCATACCTCACAGCTGTACAGATTCACACAGGTTACCTAGAGGCAGGGCTCAGATTTCTGGTCATTACCCCTTCACATTGTGGTTTACGAGCATGTTTGTAGCCACCCATTCCTGTGTTTGCAGGCAGGGATAGTATGTGCACACATCTGAGTTTCAGACTTCACACACTCCATATCCTTCAACCCCCCCAATATTCTATCCTCTTCCGAATATTATGCAAACGATATCTGATAAGTATCTCTATAGTTATCACTTCATCCCAGCAGTATTTAGGGGTTGGTCCACAGTTCATGCAGTAGGACATGGTGGACATGCTACTGGGATTTGTCGACATGGCCTTGCATTTGTGTTCTGTGGACTGTGTTATGTTGTTATTTGGGGGACCATGAGATAACATACATTGGCAGCACGGGTGAGACACAGGCCTTTGACAGAGGACTGTAGGGCATTTGGTAGTGATGCAGGCCATCTGTAGCAGGCCAGTGCATTGTGTCACTCCTACCGTCCCAGGCTGCAAGCCACTGTATTCCCCTGAGGTGACAGGGTAGGTATGTAATGTGCTAATGTCATTAGTTTCTGTCCTTATTGATCCATTGGTGTGGATGCTGGCAGGGTGCTGCATACAGCTAGGGACACACCTGCATGGGACACCTCTTCAGCATGCTGCATTCTGTGGCTATTCCCATACAGAAGAGGGGGTCATATTGTACTCATTCCCAACAGCAGGGATATGACCTGAAAGGTACCTGTGGCTGATGATGGGGTGAGCTGAGTGCATGTGTACTATGGAAGCTACTTGCAGCTGACTCACAGATATGCGTGGGGCATTCCACTTATGCTGGCTTATGCAGAGACATCAGCAGTTTCTCAGTACTTCATACCTGTGCCTTTTGTGGTCTGCCAGTGTTTAGCCAGACTACATAAGCATTCCATACTACACAGCCAACTAATGTGCTGCTAAGCTGTATGAACAATTCCAAAGGTGTGTCCATTTGGCAGTAACATTTTATACAATCTCTGTCAAGGGTACTTCCACCTGTGTACTGTTTGTATGTCTGGGACCACATTCATGCCATGTCCATCTTTCAGATGGTGACAGATATTACATCTGAACAATTAGTATGGATTACTGCTGGACTGGGTCTTGGTGGGATGCATTGTGTTTTGCACTGCAGTTGTGAGAACTTGGCCCTGTCATCAACAGTACTGGCAAGTGGCCACCAGGACCCAACCCTCCATGCCTACATGCTGACCACTTTCACACAATATACAACACACAACAGTCTAACACACAGAGCCCTGCATATTGTACACGTGCAACAATCAGTCCTGCTACTTTAGCCAGATCAGGTAATCTGTCCTACACTGTTATTATACCAACACGTATATGTTACTACATTTCTACATAGGATTGTTGAGGGGGCACACCTGACAACTGTAAACATTTGCTATGACTGTACTGGTATTTCAGGTACTCTGTTAGCTTCCATTTCATTCTGTATTCTGACCTATCATGCAGACTAGAGGCATATCAGTGTACTACAGTTCTTAGGTTTTATTGACCTACATTTCAGTTTCAGACGTCCTACCCTTCAGAACTAACATCCCACTGCCTGACCTGTTGTAGTCTGTCTGTATAGGTCTGGAGGGGGGCTGTTCTCCATAGCCATCAATCAGAGGCCTTAGCACTGCCTTTCTTTGTGTTTGTCTACACCTGTTCTGTTGGCTGAGACTGTTGTTGGGTATGTGAGCCTCACTGACATGCATGTGTGTGTCCTATGGACACACATTTGGCCCACCACATGTCCTGCAGTGGGTTTTCTCACCTTATCTAGTACTGCCTACTATGTTGACACTAGTATTTGTTAAGGATTTCATGCTGCTGATATAGGTGTCTACTATCTGCTGCCATCCCATTCAGCCACCCGATTCCCTTACATGCTCACATCCATACCATAGATACAGGTAGCAAAACATATTACAACATTCAGCGATTGATAGTGAGAGTGATTTACCTTGTGGCTGTGCCAGTACTGAGGATGGAGGGCTAACTATGTTGGATGCATCCCTTTTACTGTATATGCGAGTCAGAGAGAGGTGTCATTCCCTGGGTTCCTACCATGTCAGCGTATGTGCTATGCGTTGCCTCTTTGCCAAGGCCTGGGCATACTGGGCACACATCCTTCTGCCTACAGGGGCAGACTCAGGTTGTTCCTCCTCCGAGTCACTCTGTGCCTGTGCTGGCCTTGGCAATGCTGGGGGGCTTTGTGGCCCTGCCCCTTGCTGTTCTTGCTGCAGCTGTTTCTGCAGGATCATACTGTGTAGCATGGCACATACAATGACAATTTGGGTACATGTAGCTGGTGAGTACTGCAAGGCTCGACTGGATATGTCCAGGCACCGGAACAGTGACTTGAGCATCCCAAACACATGCTCTATTATAATTCTGGTCTGCGCGTTTGCCTCATTATAGAGTTCTTGTTCAGGTGTGTGTGCATTTCTGATGGATGTCATCAGCCACAGCTCCAGTGTGTAACCAGCACCCCCCACTAGGTGGCCATATGGGATGTCCCCATTGACAAATCTCTGGTACAGCTGCATCATATGCCAGATGTGTGAGTCGTGATAGCTTCCAGGGCTGCCAGCACACACATTCATTCTAATGCCCTGGGCATCGCACACGACCTGGCAGTTGATGGAGGGGAAAATCTTGCAGTTTATGTAGATTCTAACCCGCTCACCGGGTGGTGATTTGATGTGTATGTGCGTGCAGTCTATAGCACCCACTACCTCAGGGTATTCTGCTATTTGGTGGAAGAGATGCATATTGTGGTCAATGCCTCACAGGTGTTGAGGAAATATATGTGCTCACCAGCATGTGCTGACATGGCATCCTGGAACTGGTGGAGTACCCTGGATGCTGATGCCTGAGAGATCCCCATGATATCCCCAGTTGGCCTTTGGAAGGTACCTGTGTCTAGTATTCTTAAGCCTACACATACCTTGGTATCCACTGGGATGGGTTCCCCTCTGTTGGTTCTGTGTGTGAGGCATGGCCGGCACAGCTCAACAATTTGCTGTAGGAGGTCCCTGTCCACCTTATAGCGCTCCACTATCTCCAGCTCATGTAGCCCCTGGTAGGTTACCCTGGGTCTGTACACTCTTCTCCTTCTCTTCACTGTGGGTTGATCATCAGCACTGTCATTCTCACCACCCTCAGCCTCTTCCACATGTTGATTTATGAGAGCAAAAGCAGCCTCTATCATTTTGTTGCTTTTGTTAGGTAAAGTTTGTGTACACCAGTGGTGTACAGTTTGTGGGAAAAACCAGAGGGAAAGGGGTTTGCATAGATTATAGTCATGTGCTGTGCTGGGCTGCTGCCTGTGTAATTGGCTGATTCTGATACATTTCATCTACCAGTTATGCTAGTTCTCCTTGATTACCTTCCTACTGCTGTTTTCCCTTCCTATTGCCTTCCTGTTTAAGCCCAGAGGCACGCCGCGCAAACCCAGTGCTCAGATGTGAACGAAGCAGCTATTTGCTGGTTTAATTTTTTGTTTTTGTTTAAAACCTGGTGCACAATGTGCACACCCACTTAGGCAATGTAAACACTGCTAGGCAGTTTCAGACACACCCCCCTCCCTCTGCTAAGCTAAGGGCAAACCCGAGCCACAGAGCTCCAATAAGCTTACAGTATGCCTGACACACCCTTCTATGATGTCAGCTAACTCTTAGGCTTGCACCATGGTTTCCCTGCAACTACATGGTTGTGTGCTGGCTAGCAATGAGGGGAAATCTGTGATTCAGTATCATTCCCCTCATTTGCATAGAACTGACTGCTAATGCCTAGTTACAAGTCTAACACTGAGCTTTCCCCCTTAGCAACCACTATTCACTGGCCTTGTTGTCTTCTGCCTGCCATTGACTATAATGTCAAAACTGGGATTTTGCCTAAAAAGCTTTTTTCAAGGTTTTATTTTTATTTTCGGGCCGATCCCATTTGCGCGCCACTGCCCTACGCTTAAACTGCCAAAATCAGGCAAAAAAAAAAATAAAAGTTATTTTTTTGTTATTTTGAAACTATTTTCCATGCCAATGGCCATATATTTGGCCATTGGCATGCCTTCCACATTATATACACCTTTTATTTGGAGCTGTGATGGCTCAGTTTTTTAGTTTGCAGAAATGTATTCGGTTACTAGCCGAATACATTTCTGCAGGTTACACTACTCCTGCATGGATGGCTGCCTGCTTCCTGGATTGCTAATTCACCTCATTTGCATGTTTTTCACCTGCAAATAGGGTAATTAGCATACAGGAGCTGTGTCTGTGCAGGAATAGTGCAGGAGCGCTCGTGCACATCCCACAAGCTTGTTCCTGGATCTCTCGGCGGCCATATTGCCTGCAGCAGCTCTTGCACTATTCCTGCATGCCGTGCAGAGCTTGCTGAATCCTGGGGAGAGTTTTGAAGCACTGATTTTATACATCATTGTCTTTGATATCTTTTGTTTTAAGGAGTTTCTACTGATATGTGGCTAGTCAAGTGACTAGTTAACATGCAATAAACATCTGTTTTTAATTGTTTCTCACAGTCTGAAGAAGCCTTGTTTAAATTAAAGTGCTCTCTCTCAGTAGTTTACATTAAAGTTATTTGTTTCCAGGGTAAGTCCTGAGTTTTTTTTTTTTTTTGTATAGTTTGTAGATTTTCTGATTAAACTTTAGACTTATGATGGCATTCATTTTCTTTTTGTTTATTTGCGTACGTTTGCCTTATTTACATTGTAATCCATCATTCTGTAAGTAGGCAGGCAGTAGCTTTCACTTCAAACTCAGAAGCAATGAACTGAGACTAGAGAGAGAGATAAATTGTAGTCTTTAACATCTGCTCAACCTCCTACTCTTATGATGCTGTAGCATGTTGTTTGATTATGTCTTTCTTATCTTGGGAGCTCCACACTTAAATGGGATTAAAAAAAAAAACATGCCAATCCAACAACAAGGAGTTTGAATGCTTCAAGCCAGGTTTGCTTCTTTATGAAGTGCACCTGAATGATCACTCAGATCAGCATTTCTAAAGTATTGCTGTACTTGGGTGAGCTGAGTCATTTCCTTTGGACTACAGAATTAGTGAAAAGCCATCTCCTTCAGTATTATACCTCAGTTTTATTTTTAAAGATGGCAGCCAAGCCATAATCTGTCAAGATTCCATTATACTGTATGGCGAAGATGACACTGGCAGTTACCTCAGTGAGTTCTTAAATGAAAGGTATGCAGACTGAGTAAGTGACTGTACTGCAAAACATATACCCAGTTCTTGTTTTATTAAAGATACCATACAGACCTACTTATTTGGACAGTCTTACTGAAACAGCAGCTGTTTGCGCATAATGTATGTCTCCACAAATGTAAAGCAGTATGATTGTGACTGTAACTGCCTTTCTTCTATATCTGTGGTGTGGCAATGGACAAGTGTTAGTTCTATTGTAATACAGGTATATGCTTCCTTGAATTTTATTTCTATTAGACTTTGTGACATATTTTTGTAGATGACATTTTCTGCCCTCATTGGTAGCATACAAAATCTTCCTGATGGAGTAACAGTGGTAGAACTATAACCTTACAGAATTTCATTTAAATATGTAAGCCTTGATTGAGTAATCCAGTAGCTTTCAAGCAATATTCATTGCAGTATATGTGTTACAGCTTGCAGCCTGTATTATAAAAATGGATAAACTACACTATAGAATATTTTTGTGAGTTCTAATATGTTATAACATTTCTGTAAAACTTCCATGCAACCATTTCACATAGATTATATTTATATATCTAATATTTACTTAATGGTATCTCCTGGAATACTCTTTGGTGATCTAAACTCCCTGATCCAAACAATCCCTGATTGTTTTTTACCACAATCACAGTAGAGCAATTACATGCTATAGGTGGATTGGATACTCTAAATTGACCCTAGGTGTGAGTGTGAGCATGTGTGTGCCTTCTGTGGAAGGTTGGGTGCCGGGCTGGCAACTCGACACCGTAAAACTCCACTGCCAATCATGAGCGGACAGGTGATCCGCTATGGCGACCCCTAACCAGGAAAAGCCGAAAGAAGAAGAAGACAGTAGAGCAATTACTGTTTTCATCCTTCCTGTGTGGTTTATCTTTTCCACATAGCAGCAGGGCTGCAAAGTTACCCTTTTTTAATTGGATGAATCACACCCAAGGGGGGGGGGGTGCAGGATGAACATGTTCTGCTGCCCAAAAAATAATGTTTTTGTGATGTTACTAATGAATTCAATGAGTGTATACCTTAGTGAGTTTAACTAATCCATTTTTCTTCTGGTAGGTTACATGTTGATGGACTCTCATGGTTGCAAAATTACATCAGCTGCGGTGGTGGTGCTGCGGTAGCATTGTCGCCTCACAGTAAGATGTTGTCCTGTTCGATTCTTAGCTAAAGTGTCTTCTGTGTGGAGACATGCATGAACAGGCATACCTTCGTTGAAGGTTGTGCATCAGAGCTGACAACTTGGTACTTAAAAATCTACTGCCAATCATTAGCGGACTGGAGTTCTGCTGTGGCGACCCCTAACCGGGAAAAGCCAAAAGATACAACAACATTGTAAAAATACATTTAAGGAATATATTCCTATTAATCTGAAACTTTTTTTTAAAAGCTTTGTTTCAAGGTTAGTGTATCATAAACTGTTTGTAAAGATTATCACAATAATGTTGCCAAATTTATCTATTTCTATATGTGTGTGCATATATATATATATATATATATATATATATATATATATATATATATGTGTGTGTGTGTGTGTGTGTGTGTGTGTGTGTGTATATAAAACTGACAAGCTGACAGATTGTCCATAATGTTGTAAGACCCCAATATCACAGATTGACTTTGTGTTTACTGAAATCTGTTTTGTTTTGTATTTATGTGTGTGTTTCTTGTATATGTTTACTTATTTTGATAAAAAAGTGATTTTTATGTCTTGCAATATTTTGTTATGCCAATAATTACAACCTTTCTCTTACATATAACTTGATTACTTACATATCAATTGATTATGAGCCATGTCACATAATGGGAATAATGAAAGTGTCATGTTTACACTCAATAAGCAAATAGAGACAGGAGGAATTGTATCCTCTATCATTGCAGTTCATACCTTAATCCTCTGTGCTAAACTGCAAGCCTTGCAGACTATATATTAGGTGGAACCTCCTCTCTTTCTTTGTTCTTTGATGAATGTTTAATTAACTTCTGGTCTTATTACAAGTGTTTAGAGTTAGACTTTGGTGCTTCCATTTTGACGGACCAAGTTAATGCCTAGTATACAATAACATTTACTCTAAATAATATGAAAATAAAAATGTTTAAACATTTTAAAAATGAATGAACGTCTTGAGCAACAGATCTAATTCCAAAGAGTCTTATTCATGAATGGACCAGTACAGATAAATACTTTCAAATGAAGCACATTCATAAATTTACAGTTTAGTCCAGAATGGGGGAAAGTGGGGTGGGGCATACAGTAGCTATTCAGGATAGACCTGCTAAAGTGTGATTGGATAGAATGGAGAAAAGTCTAGAGACACTCAGTATGGGGGAAAGAGCAGGAATGGGATAACAGGCAGGTTTCATCATAATTAGCATGATGGAAAGTGATTGTCTAATTCACTAGGAACATGTGGAGAAAGAAAATGGCTATGTAATCCCATCAGATCCATTTACCCACTGAAGTCTTAGAAGAGCAATTCCAGCAAACTACATTGTTCATATTCCAGCAAATAAAAAATGCCAGGTCAAAGTACTAAACTCCCCAGTGTACAATGTACTAAACATAATAAGAACATAAGAATAAAACGTAAGAGTAAGGATGACAGTGAAATTGCCTACTTTTACCTGGCATTTTTACATTGCTTGAGATGCACACAAAGGTGAGGAAACTTTAGCATCATAAATTTGACCTATATACCACAGATTAAAGAAAAAAAGCGTTGTTTACTAATAAAAAAAATTGCTTGAATCCAGGTTTTATGGGGTTTGTTTATGTCAGTTTGTAATTAGATCTTAGATGGTATAAGCAGCTCACAGACAGACAAGCTTTAAAATGTGCATAATAAAATAATTTCCCTTTGCCTGACTGGCTTGTTAGGTCCAGTACTGTCACACCTGAAGTTTCTTTGTTATCTTTCTAATTAAAAGCCAAAACATTTTATTTTAAGCATATTTTGTTATACTTGTATTTATATTTTTGTTTATTTATTTAGTCAGTTGGATTGCATTTTATTATGTTTTGTTTTCTTTCTGTTTTAAATGTGGGAACATGACTTTATACTGAACAAGTGAGGCAGCTTAAAATATTTACTTAAAAACTTCTTGTGTCTCAACAGCAAACATGAGTCTGACATCTCATGACACATCTTGAATATTGAAAGTATAGTGGGTTATAAAAAAAAGTATACACCTTCCCAGGTAACACAGGTTTAAACTTTCTCATGAGGAATACATTTTGTGAATGCTCAAATAAATGAAAAACAAAGTAAAGCAGTAATACTTCCTAGCATGTTTTTCTTAATTCTTAACTTGGCTTGCTAATTGAGTTTCTATGATTATTACTGCTTTAACATGGATTTGTATTTATGCAATATTTTTAATATGACCTGTTAGGTTACTGTGACTAAAGATACTGTGGTTATTGCTGATCTCTGCATATATACTATTCAATTCCTGTACCATTGTGCATTATTTCATTTCCTGAGAGTGGCATTTAGGCTTTTATTTTCATCAGGAGTTTATTTTTTACCTTTTTAGATGTATGTTACTATTACTTATAAAACAATGCACTTAAAATTTAGTTTATTTATTTTACATTTGTTGACCGGGCTAGTCTAGCTGGATATATGCCCATTTTCAGTAGATGTCCAGGGAGATAAGCTGCAAGCAATCAAAAATAATATCACATTAACAAAAAAAAATAATATCACATTAACAAAAAAAAAATTCATATATACAATGCAAATGCAGTCACAGTAACGGTAAAAGTCAAAGAGGTCAAACATTTGTGAAGTATAATAGTGCAAAATATAACACTAGAATTTGTGCAAAATACAAATACTGTAGCAATTCCTCATACAGAAAGAATGGTGACTAAATTGTATTATATAAATGTAGATAAGGAAGGTAGACAAAAGGAAAGAGAAAGAGGTAGCAGCTGAATTAGTCATTATGTTAGTAAAACAAGTCACTTTCTTAAGAATCTAGTAGTAGGTAAAGCTATGAAGCAGAATTAGATCAGTTGCTGTTAATAGAAGGAAATGATTACAGAGATGAGGAGGGAAGGTTGAATCAAGTAGCAATAGCTAGTTGGTCAGTCTGGTTTAGTACAGAGGCGCATCCAATGTGTTCTGAGGAAGAGTTTCAGTTTCTTTTTAAACAGTGTTAAAGAGGGAAGTGAGGAAAGTTCGTTGGGAAGCAGGTTCCAGGATATTCCAACAGTGTTGGAGAAGAGAGAGTCTCCAGCCCTATTGTAGGATTTTATATTTACAAGACGTTTTTGTGAAGATTGAAGGGTTTTCAGGTTATAATAGGGGTTAATGATGGTAGATAGAATGGGTGTATTAGCAGGTTGGTAAAGTATTTTATGGGAAATGGCCAGTTGGTTGAATTTAAGCTGCTGTTGTAATTTAAGCCATCCCAGATGCTTTAGATTAACACAGTGGTGGGTTCTGAAAGGGTTACCTGTGGCAAACCTGGCTATGTTATTGTAGGAGTTTTCTACTTTCTTTAGGATATTTTGTGATAGATTTGTATATATGGGTGAGGCATAAAGAAGGGTAGAAATTAGGTGTGTGTGAGCTATTGTTATTCTGGCTGCAGGAGAGAGGAAGGGTTTGATCCTATAAAGAGAGCCTAGTTTTTTGTTAACAGTTTTTAAAGTATTGTTAATATGTGTGTTGAAGCTAAGGTTGTTGTCTATGGTGATACCTAGTAGTTTGGTAATAGGATCTTGGGATATAAGAGTACCATTATTGGATGTTATAGTGAAGTCTATTGGGGGAGACTTACAAGTAGGAGTAAAGAGGAGGAATTTAGTTTTCTTTGGTTTAAAAGGAGACAGCACTGTGTAAACCATTGTTCAACTGTGTTAAACACATTTTGGGTAAGGGAGTGAAGTTCAGATATAGATGGGGCTGAGCATATCAGTGTGGAATCGTCTGCATATTGTATGCATGTAGCTTGGGGGATTACTAAGTGAAGGTCATTGATGAATATAGAAAACAGGAGAGGTCCTAATATGGACCCTTGAGGAACACCAATGTTTACGGGCAGATGGGTAGAAAGAATGTTGTTCCAGAGCACGGCTTGTTGTCTGTTGTTTAAATACGACTGAAACCATTTTATAGCTAGTGGATCAAGTGACAGGGATTTGAGAATATTTATGAGTATATGGTGATTTAAAATATCGAAAGCCTTGGACAGGTCGATAACCAATGTAGAGGAAAGCTTATTAAGGTTATGGTTTTTGTTGATGCTGTCTGTAAAGGAAAGGAGGGCAGTAGCAGTGCTATGGGAAGGTCTGAAACCATGTTGGGAGTTGGAAAGCAAGTTATTGTGGAGAAGGCGATCTAGTAGTTGTCTGTATATGCATTTTTCCATGACCTTTGCTAAGGGAGAGAGTAGGGCTATGGGACGATAGTTGGCGAGTTCGGTTGAGTTTCCACCCTTATGAAGGGGGATAATATGGGAGACTTTCCAAATTCTAGGGATATGTCCTTCAGTGATGGTTCTATTGATGAGAATAGAGATAGTGAAAGCAATGGATTTGGCTGCCAATTGTAGATATTCTGCGGGTAGTTAGTCAGCTGAAGGAGTGCATGGTTTGAGTTTATGGATAAGGGTGAGAATATATGCTGTTGGGTCACACACCCACTCTTGTATAGGTTAGCTGGAACAGGCTTGGTCACACCAAGTGGCTTAAGAGTTAATGGTTATTTGTTGATATGTTTATATATGAACTTACGTTGACATCTTTAATGTTTTCAGTTGTATTTTTAATAAAGGGTCACAGAGGCATTGCTGTGTAGTTACTGACTGAGCTCAGTGGAAAACAAAGATTAAATTCAATGTTTGAGACAGTAAATAAAGAGTGTCACAGCAGTTCCAGAGCTGCAATAAATGGCTCCAAATATAAACTGCCCAATGCAAATAGAAACCAACTAGCAATTAGGCTTCATGAACAGAAATACATGTCATGGTATTAAAGGAACAGTGATGGGACATAAATGAAAGATAAGAAATCAGGAAACAGCATTAAATAGTAAAAGGTTAGCAGCTCATGTAGTCAGCTGCCACCATTGTATCATTAGAATTTAGAATAAAAGCAGGGGGCAGGTGGAAGAGTGGAATTAAACAGAGGAAAGGTGGTAGTTGAAAACATATGCAGCAATGTTTATGTGTGGTGGTTAAAGTTTGTACATAGAGCACTTCTTGAAAATGGTAATGGGCTTTGGACTCATTTTTGCAAAGAGGCAGGATTTAATAGTGTCTGTCACAAATGGAAACCTTATTTTACTGTTTTGGGAGGGTATGCAATTCAGCAGTTATGTGGGTCTGCCCTCAACACTTGTATTTACATGAATATTAAGGAAGATGCTGTATGCATGCCCATTTATAGTTTGCCTGTGCCTTGAGTTCCAACGTGATAAGAACAATATTAGGTAATTCACTACAGAGACCACATGATACCTTGCTCGATATACCTTTAAGAAGACAGACATAAAATTATTGTCACCTTTCTGAGCACTTGATAGTATTTACTTCCCAAACTGATTTGGGACATACAAGATAGCTCTGGTATAAAATCTTTGTCTGCCCATCCAATTACCAAGACTAACTTTACAGGTAGCTTAAGTAATACATGATCTGTTGTGATAAATTTTCCACAGGCAAGGACAACATTGTATTAGGAACCTATCACTCCAGAAACACTTGTTTATTTGTTGTTGTAGACTTGGGTACCTACTGTGGGCGTCTGTAGAGCCACAAGTTTTGCAAGGAAAAAGGAGGTCAAATAGGACTGGGTGCTTTATGGCATGAAAAGCAAGTCATATTTCACCACTGAGCAGCTGGTAGGCAACATTCATGTTAGGTTATAAAAATAGCAAAATGATTCTTGGTTAGAAGTCTTTGGAGAGCCTTTCTAGTTGAGTGATATGTTTGGATTTGTACAAACCAAAGAGGTGGGGTATGCATTTGATGATAGGCTTGTAAGGGAAGAGTACAAGAGCAGGATCTTAAAGGAGTACCGGTTATGATATATAAGGTGGGAGCAAGCATTTCTGCAGAAAGCTACTCTGCTGAACTCTACTGAATCTAGTTTTTGAACATTTTTGCAATGCCAGGTATGTGCATGTCCCAGCCTTTGCTGGGGCTGTTTAGTATCAGTACATGAGTGGCTAATCATCAAATTTGGTTAAAAAAGCACTTTTGGGACATTAGGTTGGATATATACAAAATAAATGCCAAACAGTTGAGGAACCAGCACTAATAGCTATTGTATCCCAATTGTTGCTTTGCATTCAGATAGGGTATGAGTATCTTTCACAATTTTGGATCTTTTGGACAATAGGCAACGTAGGGATTTCCTTTTAGTTTGTCATGTTTTTCAATGGTGCTAAGATGAGGAATAGTGTCAAAAGCCATGATCAGGTTAGATAAGCAGTGTGCACTGAGAGACCACTATCTGCAGTCTCTGTAACCTTTTCATAGGAGCATACTAGGTTCATGAGGCAGAACCTGCCCTTCACAAATCAAACTGACAGGAGGCTAGATCAGATAAATTATGTATGTCCTTTCAAATGAGTTCTTCTATAATGTGTTTCATTTGCCTATGTCTTTATAAATGAGTTCTGCTATAAAGTATTCCATGACTTTGCACAGGATGGTGAGACTGAAAGGCCTATAACCACATAGATCAACAGAGGGATTGCCTGTTCTCCAGCGGTCGGTTATGGTTCAAATATTCAAAGCATACAATATGATTTCTTCCATCCTATCTTTGTGCTTTATTTCATCATGTTAATAATGTATGCTAAAAGCAATTCATTATAGTGTATTCTTTACTATTTAGGATCATCCTGTCACCACACAACAGTTGCTGCTTTGCAAACAACATCCTCTTGCACTCTATACTTTATAAACTCTTTGGTGACCTCTTCCTGTTCTAAAATTTCCCTTAAGGTCATTTTAAGTCAGTAGAACTCATTTGGCAGCCGGTATGTGCTGACACTAGCAAGTCTGAACAGCATGTAATTCGGTAGTATATCTATTGCTTGACAGTTGCATTTCCTTTTATTCATGCCTTGCTCATTTACTGCCACCCTATTCCTGCACATTAGCTTACAACACATCCTCCATTCCTAAGGTCTATGTTATCTTACTCCTTCTCTCTTCTCCACGCCTGCTGTTTGTACTGTTCTTATCTCATTAAATGCAGACATCTGAAGTTTTCTCTTTGAGCTTGATTTCCCTTTTTGTTTTCAACCCTAAGCATGCTGGTGTGGGTAGCTCATTGCCCCATGAAGAAAGCACCTTTTTGACTGAATTTTGTTCATTCAGGAAATGCCTTTTGCTTATATTGTCTTTAACAATGGTGCTCAAGAGACCATTTGTGCAATGAAGTGAATTTCTGAATGATTCATATAACAGATATGTAACTATTTATGTACTTGCATCTGCCTTTCTTTCGTTGGACTGGTATACTTTTCTTCTATCTTTGAATTTTGTTAGTCATTCAAAGGATACTCTAGTCTGTATAGAACTTCAGTAACTTTTTATCATGTAGTACATCTTTTCTCAACACATATTTTATAAATTAGAAATGTTAATGCTAAGCATTTCAACTGTTTATATTTTATTACATGCTCTATTACTTCGATATATACATGTATGTGTATTGTGTATAGGTACAGATCACTAGTGAAAACCTGGACTTTTTGTTTCAGTTTGTGATTCATACCAGCAATATATAATTGTTTCTTCATCTACCGTGTGCTGTAAAACATGAACAAATATTTCTTTTCATGTAGTTCTAGGCTACTTTTCCTTCTGAGCAGCCCAGCTGATAGTAGCCCACTGAAGACTTTTGCTTTGTCCATGTTATGGAAATAACAGAAAATGTTAAGTATATCATTTCAGAGAAATCCATCAAAGTGATGATATTGGACATAGACGTTGAAATTTGTAATTCTGTAGAATGTCTGAATTGTGGCCAGGAGGAAATATTTGATGATACGAGATGAATTAGTCTACTCAGTAAAATGCCTCTCGGACTGAATGACTCAATTATGTGTAATTTAAAGACTGTGGCAACAATTTCCTTTATTGGATCTCTGTAACTAAAATTCTAGGTTTTTCTTCTCAAATATGTGTTTTGCTTGGTAAGTATTATTGCAGATTTAGATGTCTATTAGTTTTTTGTTGGCCAGTTGAAAACTGTTTTTGACAGATGTGGCAAACCCTTATGAATGTCAATTATTGCATTCTGCCTAATACCTGAAGTCAGGTCAGAGTTTTACACTGTAGGAGTATATCATGGTTGTAGTCTTCCTCAACAAGATTTATCTTCCTGTAGAGACAGTGTTTCATTATTAAGTTTAACCTACTCAAAATCTATGAAACAGTGATGACTAGTACATTAAATAATACATTATTTGAAGTTACGTTATTATCTGTAAAATTTCAACATTTCATATGCTGACATCAGCATGTTCACATTCTTATTTCTATGGCAAAATACACTGACCTTACTTCTCCATATTTATGACAGATACTATAAAGAAGCAGATTCACAAACCTGCAGTTAAACCTTCATAATAAATACAGTGAAATGTGTTATGCATGGCACTAGGTGCTTCAGTTCAAGTCAGGTTATCATTACTCTAATGCATGCCAGGATAGTGTCCTGTCTGCTGTTTCAGCTATAAAGAGATTGCATATGCACATTGTGTATACACACTCAGTCATGTATATATAAATATAACTATGGGTCTACTTCACAATGTCGACATCTCACTTGTCCGAATTTTCAAAACACCGACATTTAACCCGACTTTTACAAGATTGACAATTATAATCCCAACGTACACAACACCAAAATCATACTTAAGAGTGGTAGAGCCAAACTAAATAGCAGAAATTAATACAGAATGTTTCATCTGCAAATTGTAACCATTGCCACACTAATGTATAACATAAATGAACATAATACTGAAGTTTTAAAACTCAAAATATGGCAATTTCTGTGGATGCTTTCAAAATCTAAATATATCAGTTGCTGTGTCATACACATCCTGTGAAGTAACAAAATGCAGTCACCAAACATAAAGTGCATCAATTCACGATCATAAATAATTATGTCTTTCAAACAAACTTTTCTTCTATTAAAGTGACATCTTCTGTTCATTGAATTTACTTCCCATATGCAGATTTACATTCATTGTGAGTCCATAATCTAACATGCAATATATTGATAGGTCCCATCTGTAAAAGTTAACTCTACTAAACCTCTTGCTCCCAACTTCAATGTAACATCCACCAGTCTAAAAAAGCATATTATTACATTTTCAATAATTTAGTTATCGCTGTTACAAACTGTATAGAAGAGTATGTTTTCTTATTTGATAACACTGTCTCAGATTGCTGGTGGTGCAAAATAAGCTTCCTCTTCTTTGGAGATGCTGGAAATCCTGTAGCCATCTGAACCCTTAATACATCCACATGGTCTTGTTCTCATACCAGAGCTGCCATTAGTACATTTAAATCTGTACCTCTACCACCCAGGAGACATTTTAGTCTCCTGTGCCATGCTTCTACAGAATTTTGCATGTGAGGTAGAAATAACTCATTTAGCTCATGAACATTCCAAAAGGAGATTGGGAACATTGGTGGGAAACACACACTGGATGAGGTACATGTATTGAATTTACGTGACTTTTCATACAAGTACCAGTCTGAAAAGTACTTCAAAAGTTCTTTACCTTCAACAGGAAATGTTTCTCTAATGCATTGAAATGTTTGATGTACATCACACTATTTCACAAAAGCTAATGCAGTAAGACATTTGACAGACAGCTGAAATGAGGAATTACTGTTCTAAAGTGCCGATAAAGCTAAAGGTTGTACATTTCTCCACAGGTTTTGGCTAAAGTGGAATAAGCAGCCTTTTGACTGTGCACCTGGAACATTCAGTCTTACACTTTTAATTGCAGCCACCTCAAAGTCATACAAGACATACCGAACAATGACCTGAAAGCCATGCTCAGTCAGTAAATTAAATATACAGTGCCACAAATAGTTATAAGTCTTAAGAGACTTTTTGGAAATTAGGGAAAACTATAGCGGCACAGCTTTGCTATAACTCTCGTATTTCACTAGCCCATGCACACTATACAATTGCCATATGGTTAACCCTTTTCCAAAGAAAGTCCCATCCATTAACCATATTGGAGCATGACTTAAGTCATATACGTTATTCACTGTAGAAAGCACTTCTAGTATGGTGTTAGGAGTGGTGTCAGACATCATCTTTCTAACAAAATTACCACTCTTTAATGGATACTTGGACAAATCTATATCTTTTAGAGTTATTTCATGATCAGTATGTCTTACAGCCTTTTTCCTGTGGACATGTCCTATCTATTGCAGTAATGCATTCCTAAGAGGAATGCTATGTATGCTATCTAATGAGATGGACGCCAATGCGTCCTCCACTAGCAGGCATGGTATATTTCTGCTATAAGTAGCTCTAACTTTTAAACCATCACAAACAACATATCTTTCTACCTTTTCTGGATTTCCACAATGCTGGTGTGCTACTGACCTTTCCAGATTTACTCCGTTGGGTAGTATAGTTGTTACAGCTCTTCCTCTGTACTTTTTTGTGGACTTATATTTACATCCCCAGTACCTTGTTGCATTACAACACCTTTCTAGGTGATACAAGTATCCATCGATCACCAAAACTTCTTTATTTTTTCTGTGATATCACAGTTTGGTAAATGTTATCAAGGATTCCAGGAGCTTCCTCAGCTTGTTCAGCCATGTTTCCTAAGTATGTAGTACAACATATTAAAGGTACAAGGTCTCATTTATTCTGATATACAGTAGGACATTTTCAATTATGGCATCTTAAAGTTGTAGCTACTCTTGTGATCCTCTTTACTGGTGGACTTTGTGGTATGTTGTAGCTACTCTTGTTTGCCTAAGAACAACATGGTTAGTTAAACTTGAAAAAGTACATTATTGGACATGGTACTTTTCTTGTATTTAGTCGAGCTGATGAACATCGGTGTTTTGAAAAGTCGGATAAGTGAGATGTTGACATTTTGGTCTTGAGATTTCAAATGTTGGTCTTTAGGGATTTTGGGTAAGTGAAGTAGACCTATATATATATATATATGTATATATATATATATATATATATATATATATATATATATATAGATCTACTTGAGATTACTGAAATCTCAGTAGACTGACATCCAAAACACCTAGTCAAAAAGCACGAAGTTTCACATCAGTGAAACTTTACAATACTGACACACAGAACACTGACACTACAAAATCCTGACTAACCTCCCCACAATGTACAAAGAACAACATACACAAACACCAAATAAATAAAAACAAAACCATTCTAAATTAAACTATCTGCTTCCTCACACCCACAGCCCACCCACCAACCAATATAAACCAAAACCCTTAGCAGTTACCACTAAATATTCATGATAATATCCATAGCACCAACATGAATATTCATAATAAACACGAAAAAAGCCTGCACTACAAACCTTTACTTTTAACATTTTTGCAGGAGGGCTACAGTGCCTGGACCCCCCCCCCCCAAGGCCCCGGCTACATAAAGAAAGCAACTCCGAGATTGCAATACAATGTGCACAAGAGCAGATTTCTTGTTCTGCTCAGTTTGGACTATCAGGCATTCTGAAATCAGTATTGTGAAGTTTCTCTGATGTAAAACTTCATGCTTTTTGGCTCCATGTTTTGAATGTTGGTCTACTGAGATTTTGTTAATTTCATGTAGACCCATATATAAATATATATATATATATATATATATATATATATATATATATATATATATATACATATATATATACACACACACACACACACACACACACACACACACACACACACACACACTCACACACACATTTATATATATATATATATATATATATATATATATATATATATATATATATATATATGTTTATCCATATATATATATATATATGTATATATATATATATATATATATATATATATATCTATATATATATATATATATATATATATATATATATATATATATATGTATATGTATAGCCTAATCCCCCTTTTACTTTAAACTATCTACATTGCCTGGCTTGTAATACACATTTAAGATACCCCCTCATATTTCTGTGCTCAACTTTTCAATAAATTACTGATTGCTTTGTAGCACAATGCTCAGACCTACCTAGTCCACCCCACTTTGTTCAGCCTTGCTTCACTTGAGCTCACTTTGTTCCTCTAACACCAACCTCATTTCTACCCACCCCTAAATGCAATACGTTTATAGCTATCCAACATTTCTCCTAACACCTCCCTTTCCTCTCAGTCTAAACCAGTCACTTTCTTCTGTAATCCCCACCCCTCTCATCACTTTTTAACACTCATCTACACATACTCACTAGTTCACCAGTACTCTGCCCTCCCATTAAACTTACATCCTACTGCTCAATTCCCACCTCACATCTAACCCCTCTATAACCAAACAGTACTCCTCCTCTTAGGCAACATTCACATTACTATACCTTATAGTTACCTTATCCTCCAATAAAATTAAACAAACTAGGCTACGCTATCTCCTTTACACTTTAAAACTAATCTAAAAGTCCATACACCCACATCATCCACCTTTCCACCTTTTCTCTCCGTTCTCCACCCATATGTCAAACCTCATCTCTATTCTTGAACTCTTCCACAGTACTTTACCTCCATCTCATTTACACTTCTCCTCACATAGTATTTACTCCTATACTCCAGCCAATACTAAAACATGATGATAGTACTTTTCCTCTCTATGCCCATTCTACTCCTACTGTACTACCACTCCTCATATAACGAAACCACTACACCCTTCTCAAACCTCTATTCATAATACACCTTTCCCTAAATCAATTTGCACACTCAGAATTGCACCTTCTATCATCTCAAGCACAAACTCTTCCCTCCCCAAAATCAAAATTCCTCCCCTCACTTCCACCACCACTAGAACCAAGCTAAAATATCACATCAACCCCCCATAATCCTTACCATAACTCATCAGGCTAACACCCTGCTCTTAGCTGGCGATATACACCCAAATTCAGGACCAAATACCCTCCTCTTCACTAATAACATATCCATTCAACCTATCACTCCTCACCTTAAACTCCCCAGTAAACACTTATCACTTTACTCCATGAATATCTGGAGCATACTCAGCAAAGGAAGCAAATTCCATGCTTGGATGGCTCACCAGTCCCCTGATATAGTAACTCTCAGCAAAACTTGGCTGAATCCTCATACCTCTGTCAAAGAATTCCTCCACAGGTTACAACATCTTATGTTCTGATAGACCAAAGAAAAAAGTTGGTAGAGATGCTATGCTGTATTCTAGACACCTCACTCTTTCCCCCTTAGCAAACGCTCCCCCTTCTTTTTCTCCTGCCCACTACAAAATTAATGACCATAATATAAACTAACTGTAACTGCTATATACATACCCCCTGCAGACAACATCACAGTAGAACAAATCTTCTCCTGGCTCACAAATCATTATACTTGGCGATGTCAACATTAATTGGCTATCACTGTTCTCTAATAGTCCAAGCTCATGTATTAATTTGCATGGCTTTTCCCAACTAATCTCCACCCTTACACATAATAATAAACCAACTAACTCCAGTTCTCTTATTGACTGGATATTAGCTTCCAATCCACATAAATATCACTACCCTGAATCCCTATCTGACTCATTAAGTAACCATTCACCAATTAAAATGCTTAGATTCACCCCTCACCACACCTGACAACATAAATACATATAATGTTGCAAACTCACCAACTTCCATCCTGATACCTTCAATAACCTTCTCTCTGCAATAAACTGGTCCTTCTTAACTCAACTTCCATTAGATAAAGCTGTACAGACATTCAACTCCATATTTCTAAACATTCTAAACACCTTTGCCACCCACAAACTGTTAGAGTTAAACACTTAGTTTCTCCTGGCTACCTCAAACTACAAGATCCATAATGCAAAAAAGAGACAAGGCATGGAAAACCTGGTCCAAAGCAAAATCTCCTCTTCATTTTGAAATCTATAAAGAAGTTTGTAACATTACCAAAAAACACATTAAAAAAGATAAAAATAACTTTTTTTACAACAAACCTCACACCTCATACAGTTCCATTCCAAAGAAATTCTGTAACTCCATCCATCAATCAATTACTACACCCAGGTAACCCCTCAACTCCTAATCCTTGTCCAAATAATGCTCCTCAAGAAACAGCCTCCATTTTTAACATATACTTCATAGACACCGTCAGCAAACTGATGCAAACAAGTTGCTCTGTCAACCCTCCAGATATCTCTGCCTCCACGACTTGCAAAAACACCTTCTTTCTTATACCAGTGTCAGCCAACAATATAAAACACCTACTTCTCAAGTTGAAACCTTACTCCTCCTCTGCAGATATCCTATCTCCATTCTTCCTTAAGGCAGCCTCTAACCCAGTAGTCTTTCCTATCTCTCTTCTTATTAACCACTTGATAATGGAATCCAAAGTACTTACTATATGGAAGCAATTATTTACTTTACCCATTCACAAAGGAGGTAACTTCAGTGAACTTTCAAACTTTAGGCCAAGAGCAGTTCTATCCTCTCTCTCCAAAATACTTGAAAATGTGTGCATAAACAAATGCTGGATTATCATATACAAGAAAATTTACTAACCTCCACACAAGATGGCTTTTACCCCAACCATAGCACCTCAGCAGCCTTCATCTCCTTCACTGATACAATCTCTCTAGCCAGAGACAACAACAAACTTGTCTCCTGTTTATTCCTCGACCTCTCTAAAACATTCAACACTGTGTGTGACCCTCTGCTGCTGACCAAACTCTCTGACCTAAATCTTTATAGCTTAACCATTTCCTGGTTTGCTAGTTACTTCACTGACAGACAGCAATCTGTTAAATGGCTCTCCACACTTTCCCTGCTCTCTCCATCAAGAAGGGAGTTCCTCAAGGATCAATACTTGGTCCACTATTGTTTAAAATCTTTACCAGCCTCCTATATACATCCTGTCCAAAATCATCTCTCAAACAATATGCAGATGACTCCACAGTCATCACCATAGCTGATAATCTCTGAGATCTAAACACACTTACCCACATATCATTCAAAGCTATTGAAAACTGGCTATCCAATAACCAGCTAATCTTAAACCCTAAAAAGTCCAAACTCTTGCTTTTTCTACCTAAATCCCTCAACCACTTAAACCTTCTTTCTCTATCTCATCTCTTAACAAAACTCCCATCACAGCAGAATCTCATACTAAGCTTTTATGGGTTGCAATAAATGATTAACTCAAATTTGACCTTCATGTCCTCAATTGTGTCAAGAAAACCCAATAAAAACTTGGACTGCTTTAAAGAAACAAAAAAATCCTAACAAATGAGGCTAACGTCTCTCTTTCTCATGCCTCCCTACTACTCCATAGACTCTTCTGGGGATCACAAATCCTTACCAACCTACAGACCTCTGTCTTAGCAAAACTAGAAACCACCTATGATAAAGTTGCTAGATTTGCAGCTAACCAAACCTATAAATCTCGCCACTTTCTTTCTCTTGACACATTAAACTGGTTAGAATTTCCCAGCTTCAGATCATGCATTCTGTTCTATATAACCCCTCCTTCTGCCCTCACATGTCTCCTTCTACACCCTTACCAGGGCTTTTAGAAGCTCTGATCAAAATCTATTAGAAATTTAAAAACATAAAACTTCATTAGAACACAATCTGTACAGTTACTCCCCCTCCCTCTCTTGGAACAAACTTCCCCTTGATATTGGAGAAATAAACTACCCTCAACAATTCAAAATTGTTCTCAAAAACTTTCTAACCAGCACTGGGACTTGTCACTGTAAACATCCTCCTTGATCTTATCCTCACTCACCAACCACAGCCTCTCTGCCAAAACTGCCCTCATGCCTACTTTATCACTCCTGACTACTAACTCTCAATCCTTTGACACTTCTTTTACTGCATATAACACATTTAAGTTGTACCTTCTTTCTAGATGTTCTCAGTATACTTCATTCACTACTTGCATATACCAGTTCTCCAAATCTCTACTTCTGATGTGATTGATGTTATTATTTTGTAAATATCTGAGACTAACTGCATTAATTGCTCTTTTAAAATCACACTGTACAAACCAATTCTTTTCCATAACCTGTGTCTCAAAATATTATATATTGGTATTTTGTAATGGATGGATTTATGATTCTAGTTATTGTATTACTTTAACTTATTTGTTATTATTATTATTATTATTATGTATAGTTATTTAGTTTTTCTCCATGGCCCTCCTCTGAAAATGGGCAACAGCTCAGTTGGACTATCCCGGTCAACAAATGTGTCATAAATATATATATATATATATATATATATATATATATATATGTGAGTGTGTGTGCGTGGCATATATATATATATATATATATATATATATATATATATATATATATATATATATATAATTAGATATATAGATATATATGGGTCTATTTTACATGGTCAACTCTTCAGAAAGTCGACATTCATATGGCCGAGACCATGTGATCGACTTTCAAAAAGCCGACCATGTGAAATAAACACATAACACACACCAAACACTTACTTTTCAACAGTTAGCAGAGGTGCAAGCCCCCCTGCACCTCCCCATGGGGGGGGCTCCACCCCCCCCCAGTAACTTACATATACCAACTCCGAGATCGCACTACAGTGTGGAAGAGGAAATTTTCCCATTCCGCACTGTACGGAGATAGCGGTTCCCCATGGTCGGCTTTTCGAAAGTCGATCATATGGTCTTGGCCATATGAAAGTCGACTTTCTGAAAAGTTGACCATGTGAAGGGGACCCATATATATTTATATATATATATATATATATATATATATATATATATATATATATATATATATATATATATATATATATAGATAGATAGATATATGTATATGTATGTATACACACACACATATATATATATATATATATATGTGTGTGTGTGTGTGTGTGTGTGTCTGTGAGTGTGTGCACAGCTTAGAGCTGCAGTAGTTAATCAAAATCAATATGTTTTTAGAGGTAAGAGGAAACTGGTGTCCTTACAGAATGCCAAAGCTGTCACAGGGAAAACATATGAACTGCACACAGACAGCTACTAGGAGTCAGAAAGGAATCCAGTTCCATGAGACAGAGTGCTTAACCACTGATTCACTGTGCTTTGCATGTTTAAAAAAGGCTGTGAAACTTTACATGTTTCTCAATAATCCATACTGATGATTCAAGAAAAATTTGTATATTATACCCTTTGGCTACATATGATTAGAAAAATGATTTAGCTTTTTCTGAAATTCGGTACCACTTTTGTCCACTGTGTCTATAAATGTGTAATTATAAATAAATAAGCAAATATCTCTCTCTTCCTTTGTGTGTGTGTGTGTGTGTGTGTGTGTGTGTGTGTGTGTGTGTGTGTGTGTATATGCATGTGGATGTATTCTTGGGCATTTATTTATTTATTTAATAAAGGAGACAGATGGACAAACACATATGCACACATAATCACACAAACACACACACACACACAAATATGCTTAATGCATCTATCCCTTTAACAAACCCTAACTCTAATGGTAGCTCACCAATACATGCACGCACACACCATTTCATAATACAAACCCACATACGTCTTTTGGCAACCTGAATGTTCTATTAAATGAATGTGTGTGTGTGTGTGTGTGTGTGTGTGTGTGTGTGTGTGTGTGTGTGTGTGTGTGTGTGTGTGTGTGTGTGTGTGTGTGTGCTTGTATATACATATATTTTATATTTCCATATATAAATGTATACCTGTGAATGTAGATATGCTTTGGATTGGTAAGGTAAATTTAGCCAAAATCAGAAGCCGAACAACATTTCTTCTCTGTGAGCTTTTTAGGGTAGCATATTATAATACATGTTAACTATAGTGTTATAAGCTGCATTAGTCCAGTGCAGATAGAATCAGATCTATATGATCTCATCATCAGTGTCTCCGAATGGACTAAAACATAACATATTCTGGACCTGGTGTGTGAAGTGGTGCATTCTGCTCCATTCTTCGTATCCAATATTGCAAGGAAAGAACGGGAACACCTTAATTGCCTGTCTGCCACTAATCTATGGGCTGGTGTCATAGTCCTGTGCATTAATGGAGTGCAAAACTGATGTCACAAAGGCAGAGTTAAATAGTAATGAATAAAAAAAATAGGAAATAACAGCCCAAGTAGGCAGATAGATGTGCTTGGTGAAAAGTTGAGTGACAAAAATAAAACATTTGAAACAAAGCAGAGCAACATAATTGAAAGCCTATGAAGAAAGAATAATCTGTGATCTTGTTTCACAATATAGTAAGCTCATGAGAATGGAAATGAAAAAAAAAACAGCAAGTAGTGTCAGCTGTCACCCTTACTGGTAAGGAGCCAGAGTTCATACTAAAAGAAAACCAGTAAAGGCTGCCATGTAACCAGGCACATAATTGGTTCATTTAAAGGGGTGGAAAGAGGAGTACAAGAAAGTAAGCTAAAGCAGAGTGGAAGGGAAAGTTGTTTTTTTTTTTTTTTGGGAAAGGGACCCATTTCATAAATAGATAGGCAGAAAGGGGGAAAGGGAGCTGGGAAAGTAACTGAAAATACCTAAGGAGAGGAAGAAAGAGTGAAGTTACACAATGAGGGCAAACACTTAGACACACATAAGACTCACATACAAACATGATTGATTGTGGATACAAAAGCTGAAGAAGATATTGGCAACTCATAAACAAAGAAAGGTAGACAAATGGCTGAGGATAACATGCAGTACATACAGCCTGCCAGTCATCAACTGTCTCAGGGGATATCATTGGGATAAAGTTGGTGGAGGTTCTAAATCAGGGTGGTTAGTGGTAATACCACACCTGCCCCTTCTGACCAGATAACATTGGAGAGTTGATACAGTAAACTTGGTACACACTGAATGTGTTTTTTTTTGAATGGCAACCAAGACTGTCATTTCTTTGTCAATCACAGCCTCCACTAAGCATTCAAGCTGTGATGCAGCAAGGTTGGCTACCTTTACAGAGACAGCACTTCTTTTCCACTCACCAGCCTCAGCACAGACATAGTCATGGTGGCTGCAGGCTGTGGCTGACATGCCTGAAACTCTGTTGGACAATGGACACCTTCACAGCAAGACAAAATCAGCAAACCTGATATCAGTGATGAAAACCCAGAAATGACATAGATATAAACCAGGAAAGGTCAAAGAATGCCTCGAATCTTCAGATGACTGAAGTCTTTGCTATCTATTTAGGAAGGTGGCAGCATTCTTTGCACACTCTGCTAGTTCTGAAACACAAAAATGGAAGGCAAGCCATCGTGTAATAAAATGGATAAGGAAAAATGCAAATAACAGTGTAACAATACAACCCTAGACATGTGCATGCAAGAAGAAGCCTGAAATGATTTCATTGTTCCAAAATATTACTATAATAGTCTGGTCATGAACAAAGCAACAAAGGCTATGCAAGATCATATGATGCAGGAAAGCAGTCTACAGTGCTATAATTATTTAAAAATGAACAGCAGCAGTAAAACAAAAATGTTAGTTGCTGGGAAACAGACACAAATACACCTATGTGCAACAATGCAGAAGTATGAAATGGTACCCAACGTGCCCCAGAGTCGCAAGCATGTGCCCAGTACTATACAACTAAGTGAGGCCCACAAAGCCAATAAACAATCAGCCAAAGCAACCAACCTGGAATATTCTGTGATCTTTCAGATTAACTAAAAATGGGAAACATCTGTATCAGATAATGGAATAATGAAAATCTTTATTAACAACAGAATTGTATCTGGAAATATTTTGGGCGATGACAAAGCTGGTCATAACATCAGTGCCTGTACTGCCACTTGCTATGGGTGGCAAAGATATCAGGTCAACAACATAATATTTTTCCTAAACAGACCTGCATAGGATTCCAAAGCTATTTCCCTGTTCTGGATGTGCAGGAGAAAGAGTATAATTTTGCTCTTCTTTGCACAGCAGGTAGGTGCTTTTCATGGAATACTAGCAACAGTAGCCATCTCCTCAAATGTAATGCAAAACAAAATGAAAATATGAGAATCTCACCATTCACAGGACTATGAATTATGATGAGTGCAACTCATACATATGTAGAGAAAATACACAAATCACTTACATTAGCAAATGAGCATTGCTGGCCTGCAGGTGTAGTGCATTTAAATCAATCCACATCCCCTATTAATGGTGCACATATGTGAAACACTGTAATTCATAGAGAAAGGTGGATTCATGCTGCATTAGCAGGAATAAAATAAAACATAAATGTATCTGGTCTCTCCTTTTCCACACCTGGAGCAATTGCCTGTCCCTGTTTTCCAAGTTCTACTAAGTTTATTTGGGTTCTGTACTAACGGTGAAGCCACATCAGCAAACCTACAACACAAACATCAACTTCAGATTAACTATTCTTTTAGAATCTTATCTAAATGTCATTAATGAGAATACAACCCCTTCATTTTTACCACATCTCACTCCAAGTTGTTCCACCGACTGCCAAAATGGCAGGTAATTCAACAGCTTATGGAGAGTTCTTCATTAGATATCATAATAGTTCTCATCCCTAACTCACTACTTATCCATTGCATTCTAGAGTCAAGAACAGAATTGAAAAGTCCCTCTCTCACTAACCAACTCCTAATGGCAAGTTTTAATTGCTCATGATTTAACAAGTCTCCATTTTCTGTAGTGCATATCTCTCTAAACCTTTCCCAGTCTGTAGCCACCATATTCTCCTTCTTATTTTCCAGATGCTAAAAGAATCCTGAACTGGTTAAACAATGTTAACTTTCTGCTTTTTCCTTTTTTACTCACTTTTCTTTTACCTGCATCTCAAAGTAATTCCATATACAGATATTAATAAGGTCATAACTGAAGTCTCGTTTCAGTCTACATCCGCCAAAGTTCTGACAAGATGTCATTAGTTTTCACTTTCCACATTCTCCCTCTCGCTCTCGAGGTTTTTCCCTAACTGACCCCACAGTTTGCTGTCACTTATATCACACAAGAAGTGCTGAAGCCTTTCAGTAATGCAGAAGAGATGTAACAAAATTCATCCCTACATTGACATTTAGAAATGTCTCTACAGAAATGAATACTAGTACTGCATTGACTGTGTGCCCATAACAGCTTCCCCCCAAGGCAACTTCCCCTTCACTCCACTTTAGCTATGCCGCTTCCAGTATATTTAACAAGGCTTCATCCCAGATTAAAAATGTCCTGACCTACTGGTTTGGTGTCCTTCCTCCCTCAGAAATGTATATTATTTTTCTTATGGTTGTCTACTCCTCCTTACATCTTTTTACCCTTCACCTTCCTTCCACTGTAACAGAACTTTGCATGTTTGCCTATGTACCTCTTTTTATTCATATTTGCAATCTTGGTCACTGATAAGAAAGACACTGATTTCCAAAGCAATTATTTTCTTCTCAGTATATGGGATTCTCCCCTGCCAATCTGTATAGACATTTTTGAAAAATAAAGGATTGCCTGTGTTGGACCATATACTGGTATGCAGATAAACATAGAAGAAAAGTACAAAATAAGCAATTTATTGATGACACAAAAATGTTTTATAGTGAATTGGGAAATAAGGCAAAAGGAATAGAAATGCACCTAAAAAGAAGAAATAGGCACATTTTGGAGAAGTATTTATGAAGATCCTGTTGAACATAGCAAAGATGCTTATTGGTTAGAAACTTTAAAGGAAAAGTAAGGAGCTCTAATATACAGAATATAAAATGGAATGCAATAACAACCTGAGAAATTGAGACAAAATCAAGAAAAGTTCCTAAATGGAATCCCTCAGGTCCAGAAGCAGTACCTAACTCTGGCTAAAAGCATTAACATCATTACACAAAGATCTAGCAATGAGCAGGAATTACTTATATGCCCATTTTGAACACACAACAAACTAGTTAACAACAAGAAAAATTATAATATACCTTAACAGTGAACCTGCAACCCATCCTTAAAACTATAGACCAATAACTTGCCTCCTGACAATATACAAGCTATGTACTAGAACTGATGTAGTTATAGTTTACAATAGAATAAAAGGTAACAAAAGAAATTCATATAGAACAAAGAATTATTTGTTACTAAATACAGCCATAATAAAGAATTGTAAAAAAGGAGAAGAATCTAAGTATAGTACATACACATAAAAAAAAAAAACAACTGACAGCATTCCACATTAAAGACAAAGGAATGCTAACAGATGTATAAGATGCACCCTACACTATCAATTATGTTACAGTGACTGTAAAAAAAAAAAAAAGGCAAACCACTTTGCGATTGAGTCATGACCATACCTCTTAACTGTCTAGATTTTCACAGAATATCCAAGTTTATGTGTTATATGGTTGGTCTGCTCCTTATAAAATATGTGTTTTTTGGTAATCAATGAAGACTTAAGTCACTAAATAATGACATATGTTTGAGTTTCAGACTTCATGCTCTTCAGAAAATTATGCTAACACAAATCCTGTTATTCTAGATATGTTCTAAGTTTACAAGAGCAATATTTAAAATCTGTCCCAATTTATGGTACTTTGTCTCTCCATTATCCAAGACTTTGTCCAGATT
>NC_056728.1:296928648-296953648 GCF_019279795.1 Protopterus annectens
CGGTAGTAAGGGGATACTAAGAAGGGAGGAGGATTACACTGGCATGTATATGTATTCCACCTCAAACTTTTATTATGCAGCTTAAGAAAATTTTGGGAGACATAATTAGCTTTCAGGAGGGAATATTACTTATAGGTAGGGACTATACCTTGCTTTGCAACATTTAGGATGCATCTGGGGGACTTAGAATGGAAAATATAACAGAAGATATTACATATCTGAAACAAAATATGAAACTATTTGGTATGGAAGACAAGAATTTAGTAGTAAGAACTCAGAGAGAACTTACATATTATTACCCGAGGTACAAAAACTGGGCTAGATGTGACAAAATAATATTTCACAGGAATATGTGCATGTAATTAAAAAGCTTTCGCTCACATACAATAACTGTTTCAGATCCTGTATCAATAACAACTAAGATAAAAATGCAGGGTAACAAAGAAACAATGAGACATTACTGCTTCCCCACCTACCTATTAAAAAGAGAGGAATTTAAGGAATGAGTAGTGGAAATAATTTGAGACTTATTAGGGAAAATAAAAACTTCTTCAGAAGTTTTGTCTACTGGGTGGGATAATATGAAAGTAGAGTTTAAAAATAGGGTAGAAATATATGAAAACATAAGAAAAAATAGGTATGGTTAAAAGTAACACGAATTATACAGAGGAGTTGACAAGGTTAAAGTATTGCAGAATAAGGAGAATCTCATAGAACAAGAAGAAGCACAACTACAGGGTGCTAAAGAGAAGATAAAGAATTATCTGGATAAGATGCATGAGTTTATAAACATTGTTTTTGATAACAACTCGAGAGCATAAAAATCTTTTAGCACAGCAACTTAGCCAACAGGAAGTAGAAAGGTTGTTACCAAATGTTTGTAACCTATATAACAAGAAAAATAACCAGAGATGATATAGCGGTATTAGAGATATTTCAGAAATTTGATGAATATTTGTACAAAGCTGAGAAAAGTGGAACTCAAGAAAGAGCACACTTTGAAATATTTATAGAAGGCTTAAGTATGCCAAGATAGACAAAGCTCAACAATTAACATTTAAGATAGAAGCAGACAAGATAAAAACAGGGGCATACAATCAATCTGCAGGAAAATCTCCAGGAATAGATGATGTTCCTGTGAAATTTTGGAAGGAAGAAAGTGATAAAGATTGGAATGGTTTTAACAGTATTTTAAAGTAAAGAAACCAGCAACATCCTGGAAGAAAGCTGTGTTGATTGTAATACCTAAAGATGGTAAAGAAACATCAGGCCCAGCTTCATATAGGCCCACATCAATTTTAAAGCATGATTATAAATCCCTTTTGTCTATAATGGCTACAAGAACGGCAAAGGTGTTGACAAAATTGATAAATATGGATCAAGGTGGTTTTGTAGAGGGGATGCCAACATCTGACAACAATAACAGAACAATGCTAATCCAAAAGGAAGCAAGAGTATAAGAAAATACTGTTGTTGTTTGTAGGTATTGATGCATATAAAGCATTTGATAGAGTAAGCTGGGATTTTATGAGCAGGGCAATGGAAGCATTTGCATTCTCTAATAAAATAATAAGACTATTTTTGAAGATATATGAGTGACTGGTGGCAAAATTTAAAGTGGGAGGGTTCATCTCTGACAAGTTGTATCTGAACAGAAATAGCAGGCAAGTGTGTCCTTTATTCCCTTTTTTTATTTGCTTTATATTTAGAGCAATTGGCAAAGAAAATAAAGAACTCAGAAATTCAAGGATATAATTGGTATGGTAATCAAAAATGGCTTTATTTGCAGAAGATATTATTTTGTACCTGATAAAAATACAAAAAAGGAAATTTCAGTGCTGTGGAACAGCTTAAAAAAATTTTAGGTATTGTTGGTATATAAAATTAAAAACACCAAAACAAAGGCTATAGCTGTGAAGTATGTATCCACACATGAATTGGTCCAGCAATACCCATATTTATGGGGACATAATAAAATGAAGTATTTATGACTATAAATTAAAAGGATCATATGCCAGGATTTTTTTTAATCCTTGCCCCTTTCTCAGCATTCTGGTGTTTTGCAAGAGAATTGGTGCATAATGAGGCATTGAGGCATAGCCTGTGAGGATGTGTCTGGACAAGCCATAGAACAGCCAAGCCTCCTTGACCTAATCACATGTCCTAGATGGGTGATACCTTTGAATTTTACTCTCCACTAGGTCTCAAATGATCTAGTCTTCTCAGATACTCCCTTTCCCTAGGACAGGCATTCCTATTATTTTTTGTCAAGCAACCAAGTTACTAACTGAATTTGGATCACCTGAACCATACTCTCTAAATACTTGGAGATTTTTCAGTGATTATAAATCCTTCTATGCCACCAGACATGTCTAGTTATACAGACCTCTATCGTTAATTGATTTTTTACTCCTACAATTCCACTGTTACCTCATCTTGCCCTATTTTCAAAATAATTTAGCTTTATGTTAGCTGCATGCAGGTCTGCCTCTAACATAACAATACACTTTTTTGCTTCTTCAGTTTTGTTTCTTGCTGTTTAATAATTAGTTATAGAAGATCAGCTAAAGACTCTAGTGATGGATGCATCTCAAACTGAGTCTTCAAGTAACTCTGCAAACCCTGTGTCGCAATGGGAAGCAGATTGCAGCATTCTGAGCATTTTTTTCTGTTTGCTTGTATCTCAGATCCTCTGCTTGAATATATATTTTATGTAACATTTTTTTCCATTTCACTCATTTTTCCAACCTTTGTTAAATAACATATCATAATGCTTTAGAAGATGAAGGCAGGTGGAAGGTTAAGAAGTTACTCCTCCAACTTGGGCACCAAGCCATAACCTCTCCCCCATAAAAAATGTATTAGTGTTTGATTTGTTTGATTGCTTTGTTAGCCAAGTAAGACCTAATGTCATGAGTGTCTTTTTTCCCTGATGTGGCTCAGGAAATCTGAACTAAGAGTCTTTTTTCATAGTTACACAGTATACAAAAGGAGACATTGAGAATAAAATCTAGGATTACAGGATTAGAGCCTTCAGCAATCCATACCTTTTATTCTTTGTGATGCACTGCCAGACAATTTATCTGAGAAGAGTTAAACATGAAAACTACACATTTTCACCTTTATGCTATGGACGCAGACAGACAATTTAAATAACAATTATTAAACATGGAATCTATTTTTTACATTTTCTGGCTAAGGATGAAATCCCTTTTATAGCTGTAGACCTTTGAGTACCTTTCTGCACTCCAAAAATGCTATCTATGCTTTGTATTATGCCATTATAACTATGTATGCTTAATACAAGACTGTAGGTTTATTCTCATTTTTTAATGGGGTGATATTGTTCAAATGAAACCATATAAAGATTCACAATTAGCAAGATGCAGGCAAACTATTCCAGACAATTATGGAAAGAAAGTGCTTTATGCATAATGCGTTTCTTTAGAATGTTAGCTATTAGCATTTCATTAAATCTTCCTTGCAACTATTGTCTCCAAGCTCTGCATGCCATACTTACATAATCCTAAACTATGGACCTTGTTCATTGAATTTGTTCTCAGTACTTTATAATCTAATACAATAGCATTGCTGAGTACATTATCAGCAAGCTTTCATCCATTTCTATATTTTGCCCCTATAGCACCCCCATGAACCTCTGCCAGCTTCCATGGAGGTTACTACGCAACAGAAAGAATGGATACAGATTGCCAGACCTTTCTTTCATATTTCACACACAGATACACACACACACACACACACACACACACACACACACACACACACACACACACACACACACACTCTCTCGCTCTCTCCCCCTCACACACACTCACAAAGTTTGGGCCTATTTAATAGTCCCTAATATGAGGTGAAGAGCAAGAAAAACTGAGGCATAAAATATGTTGTTGGGTAGTGTCCAGAGGACAGCTGAGAAACGAGGCCAAAAGAATATAAGAATTATGACAAATTAGATTTCCTTCCAAGTGAGTCTAACCTCATACCTTCTCATGTAGAACTTTACCCTGCACTCCTACTGTGTAAAATTACCACTGAGATTGTACAAATGCTACCAAAGGTGAAAGCTTGCACCACTGTTTCATAGTACTTAATTCCCCTCCACAATATAACTTCTAGTCCATCTTTCACTGACTGTGTGACTTAATTCAGTCCTTTCAACAACAGTGTTAGTATTAGCACTCTGTTCATGAATACAATGTTTATAATGTACTTTTAAGGTGTAGTTAAGCAAGATAAATCAGCTGCAATGAAAACACTTATTATCGCTTCATTGGATTATGAAGTGCTGTTATAATGTCTTATGTGGAATAATAAAGCAGTATAATCATTTAGATTGTAAACTACAAGTGAACCATTTCAAATCATATCAAATTGCTTTTACTGCATATTGAAGATAGTAATTTAATAATAAATTAACCATTTCAGTGTAAACAAAAAAAATGATGGACTTTTCCTTTCAGAGCAACAGAATTAGAAAAAAATGAGCATCATTCAAAGACATTTAGCATTTCTGCCAAGTACTAAGTAAATACCACCAGCTGGTGTATTTCATTTTCACTGAGTTTCATGGACTGGGGCTAGATCTGCATCCCAAATACAAACTTTTGTACTTAAGTGCAGAAACTCATATTTCACATACATAACTAGATGCTTTACCAGCATTCCATGAAGCAAAGTAAAAAAATAAAAAAACAATGCCTTGTGGTAATTGGCACTTACAAAAGTACTAAGTGCTTCTAAATGCCCCATATCAATAAAAAAATAATGAGTGCTATAATAAACAAGTTGGAGTCTTTCTGGCTGCCGGCACTAAGAGATACAACATAACAGACATACCACCTGATGCCTTAGAAAACTCACCTGCAAATTTGGAATTTAAGCTGGCAAAAGCATATGAATCCTATTAACCTCCCATTGTTAAAGTCATGCTGAGGGACACTATAAAATAATACGACATGCAGAATTTATGTATGTATAGCATTACGGATATTCTATTCTGTTTTATTTATAATACTTTGTTTTTCACCACAGTTCCTTTTTTTGAAGAACTGTGTAAATTATCATACTGTCTTACAGACTAGAAACATAAAAGAAGATGCAAACTGCTCAAGTTATGCTGCTTGTGGAATTCTATAAAGAGTTTATTTTTGTTCTGCACACTCAGAAGCATAATTGCTGAGAGAAAAAGATACATGTATGCACAGTGAAGCAAAATGTTGTTGTAGCCTTAACCATAATAACACTTTTCATGTCTTTCTGACAGAAGCAGATATTTCTGAAAATTTAGGACAGTGATGAATATACAGTGGTGCAATGCACAGGAGATTATTCACACAATAGAAGGAAAGTGACAAAAACATCTGTGTCATGTGACATGCCAAATAAGTAGATTTCAAAACTATTAAATTGTTGAATTTTGCTGACAAGCCTGTTCACTGAAAATCCCAATAGACATAGCAACAGCAACATAACAAGTATTACTTTTCTTGTGTATCAATAATTAAAGGCAGATAAAAGGCAAGCTTGAAAGATCACAGCTCATTTCATAATGAGAGACAACAGTTGTGTAACTAACCACAGTTGTAACAAAAGCAAACCATCTAAAATTAGGACTGAGCTTTTTAAAAGTGGTTCAGGAGGTCAGGATTTCATTGTAAAATGTACGAACACATCTAGGCCAGTTTGTGTAAATGTTATAATGATACTTGTAAATTATTCATACCTCTCATTTCATGATTTTGTTTCCTGGTGTTATCAGCCCAGCCCTATCCACTGCATACATGATTCTCTCTTTCCCATTTATTCCAGTTTATTGCAATCCTTTGGAAAAAAAATAGCCTTTCAGAAACAATAGGGAATTAACATTTGAGAAGCCTCTTTATGATGCTTAGCCTTTGAGGTGGAAGGTCATCAGTCCTGGTTACATCATAGTACTGTCGTTGCATTTTGATGTTCAGACTTAAAATCTCTTCACCTTTATTTATTTTTTAATTGTATTTATTTTAAAGTACATTGTTTTACATATCAGATCAATGCACACATTTCCCACCTTTAGCTATAGCATTTTAGTGGTGAAGTAGTACATATTTCAAATCACAAATCAAATTTCTTCCCCTTCTGAAGAAGAGGGAAATACTTCACAGGAAGAGGGAGATGATATGTCTAATACAGGAGTATAGTATTTCAATTTGTGAGGAATAGAAAATCAAAGCACAACCTGCTTTAAAGCGGTAAGCCTCCTTAGATCCTGAGCTTAAATGGAAAAAAGAATTGTGCCTTATCAGTTTAAATGTCAAGTGCAGGAAATGTATCAAAAATGAAGTGCTTCTGATTAGTAGTGTAAGGCCCTAAGGGCTGATGTGATCTGTGTTCAGGAAACAACATTGATTTGGGGAAGAAGAGAATTAATATTGATCATTTTTTTGCGGGGGGGGGGGTATGTCATCTTTTGAAGGGGAAAAATGTTCAAAAGTTGAAATGGAAGCAGTATTCAGGTTTCAAAGTTTTATAATATTTCATCTGGTAATGACCTCAATTTTGAACTAGGCTGAGAAGTACAGGGGTGCGTGTTATATGCACAGTTATTAACTGATTACAACTGCATGACACCTCCTTTTCTGTAGTTCCATCCTACTGACACCTCTATAGATTCATAGGTTCATAGATGTTTACTAGGCTAATGACCACAAGGGCCTTTTTAAGCCTAGCCATGCATCTCAAATCCCTGACGAGTTCCGATACCCTTGATAAGTGTAAGCATGGGCCTGGGAGATGAACCATTTACAGGTTACCTATTTATATCAGAGACATAGGTGCCAAACCAGGGATGAATTTTTGATTTCCCATCCAATTGTCCAAGTTGCGTTTGAATTGGATTAGGGAGGAACTCTACTTCACATGGGTGGGGAGCCTGTTCCATAGACTGGGTAGTCTATGGGATACATACCTATCTCTCCAGCAGGTCCTATTTATATCACAGGCAAGATTTAAGTCTTTAGAACAGGTAATTCTGATGTTGTTAGTTTTGCAGATATACAGGAGGTCCATCAGAGTGGAGTCTGTCAATGCCCTGTGTCCCAGGCACAGATCTCCCCTCAAAAGCTTGTAGGGGACAGAATACAGGGATAGGGCCTTGAGGCAGTCTGCATAGGATATATTACTTATGTCTTGTATTCTTTTAGTGAGGAACCTCTGTGGACGTTCCAGTTGTTGGATATGCCTAGTTAATTACATACCAAAGGGGGCATTGTACTCAATGATAGGTGTGATGAATGTCGAATACAGTGGAACAATGACTTCCTTGGACCTAGATGCCATACCTTTGTTTATAAGTTGCACAACATAGAATGATTTCCTCATCACTGTAGACACATGATGATCATTGGCTGGATTACTATATATGTGTCTCCCTAAGTCCCTGACTACTGGGTCATCTCTATGTTGTCAATATGATAGTCAACAGGGATGGATAACTTCCCAAAGGAAACTATTATGCATTTCTTGGCATTTAGTTTTAGTCTATGACCAGATCCAGTATGGTTGCATTCCTAGTTGGTGTATAGACTATCTGGTCCAGGGTGTTTGTGCTTACAAAATCCAGGAGTCTCTGTGCATGTGCATTTGATGTTGTATAGGATTCCTAGATAATAGTGAGGTAATTAAAGTCACCCATGAATATGGTATTGGGTTGGATGGTTAGTGTTTTTAATAAGTTTAAAAACATGGTATGGGTTTCCTGGGTCATAGAGGGGAACCTATAGCTTGCAAGAAAGTGGTATTGGATTGTACCTATGGTGATTTGAAAATGGAGCAGCTTAAGTGCAAATAGGGGTATCAAATATTGTTTGCCCCTATTTGCATTATTAATACTAAAACCATGCTACATACAATCTCAAAACTTTCACAGTTACAAACATAACTGCATTGATACTTCACTTATGTCTAGTACAGGTAAAGATAAATTGTTGTTTATATAATATTTATTTATTGTATTTTTGTTGTAAATCTCATGTTTTTCTAAATATCTTGGCATCCAAGTAGCACAGACAGAACTACTTAGCCTCATATGAAAGCTCTCAGATGGATGAAAAAAAATGCTCTTTACATTGTGTGTGTAACTTGAGTGGTTAATGAGATATTATAAGTTGTTTACAAAATATTACAAATTTAATATTTGTTGTGCTTACTATAACTCATAAAATCCAGTTTAAGACACAGAACCTAAAAAATACTACAGTTATAAAAATAACTTGTGCTGAATAGTTTTCCATTTGCTCTTCTTTAGTAACCCCTATGGTTCCAGAAAGATAAACATTTGTTTGAAATGTGAGGACATAATTTGATCCCATCATAAAGATTAGGCTCCGCCCATTGGAAATTGCTTGCAAACTTTCAGAGCTGCATTGGAGGGAATGAGTTAATATAGCAATAACCCACGTCTAAGGTTGCCACCCGTCCCGTTGTCAGCGGGACACTCACGGGTTAAGCCACCTTTTCCCAATGTCCACTGTATTAAGTAGAGAGACCTGAAAAGTCCCGCTTTTGCGATCAAACTGAATTGCCATCGAAAAGTTGCAATTACGTCCGGCTTTTTCATGGCAATTCAGTTACTTCACCAACCCGGACCTGCAGGCAAAGCTGCTGCCTGTTAGGTCTGGGTGCTTTAATTCATGCAGCAATTGGCTGCAATTCATGAAAGGGGTTGGGATTGGGGCAGGAAGAGCCCTGCAAAGATCGTGGTTGTAGGAGCACTTTGTTTTAAGCACTTCTACAGCTGCTAAAAAAAGGCCGCAATTTATTTTTTTTTATATAACAAGCGATCCGGCCAGCCAGACAGCCATCCTCCTCCATCCAGCCAGCCAGCTATCCATCCATCCTCCTCCTCCAGCCAGCCAGCCAGCCAGCCAGCCAGCCATCCTCCAGCCAGCCAGCCAGCCAGCCAGCCAGCCAGCCATCCTCCTCCTCCATCCAGCCAGTCAGCCAGCCAGCCAGTCATCCAGCCATCCTCCATCCAGCCAGCCATCCTCCTCCTCCAGCCAGCCAGCCAGCCAGCAATCCTCCTCCTCCAGCCAGCCAGCCAGCCATCCTCCTCCTCCAGCCAGCCAGCCATCCTCCATCCATCCATCCATCCACCCATCCATCCATCCATCCAGCCATCCAGACATCCTCCATCCAGCCAGCCAATCAGCCAGCCAGCAAATCATTCTCCTCCTCCAGCCAGCCAGCCAGCCAGCCAGCCATCCTCCATCCATCCAGCCAGCCAGCCAGCCATGCAGCCAGCCATCCATCCATTTATGCAGCCAGTCATCCATCCAGCCAGGCATCCATCCATCAAGCCATCCATCCAGCAGCTACTCCCACCAACCAGCTAGCCACTCCAGCCAGCCATCCATCCAGCCCCCAGCCATTCTTGCAGCCAGCCATCCATCCATTCATTCATGCAGCCAGCCATCCATCCAGCAATGCATCCATTCATTAAGCCATCCATCCATCCATCCATTCATCCATCCATCCATCCATCCATCCATCCATCCATCCATCCATCCATCCATCAAGCCATCCATCCAGTCATTCATCCATCCAGCTGCTACTCCAGCAGCCATCCATCATACCCATAAGAGCATCTTCTTCACCACTCTGGTGGTGACGTCATGGTAGGGTTTGTGGCCAGTGTCATATTGGCCACACCCCCATGTCCCACTTTGGCCCACTTAAAAGGTGGCAACATTACCCATGTCTGGGTGTGGGTAATGCTGTATTTACCCACAGTTGGCATGGTTTGTCATGAGTGTGAAGACCAAGTGACCAAACAAAGCCAACCGTGGGTAAATCCTGCATTACCCACACCCAGCTGTGGGTTATTGCTATTATACAATTGTGTTTGTTTTGTGTTGTGTTATGTTTGTGTTGCTGTTATTTAGGTTTTTGTTTGCTTTAGTTTGTATTCTTGCTCTTTGTCTGAGATAAAATAGTCCACACTTTTAGTTTATGTTTATTGTTTATTTTATTTGACTTTTTATTTAAATACAAGTTGTTATTAATTTTTCAAGAGTTGTCAGGAAATATTTATATAATTAAATATACTTTGTAAAGGTTTTGGTATGTCTTGGTGTTGGGATGTAATCAAACAGGAGAACGTGGTGTTCAGTGTTTGTTTTAATTGTAAAATACAGTTTCTAGTTGTAGAAGGCTTGCTACATGTATTGTGGTTGCTGGTAAGGTGTTTCTGTAGGGTTTATATTGCTTTTTAAGAGTACAGTAGGTTAGGAGACAGGGGATGCATGTCAGATGTTTTACAATACTTTTTACGGTGCTCGTTATTTGTTTTCTTTTTAAATGATGATAGAATAAGGTTTGGTGTTGTAGAATGGTTTTGTATGTCTTGGAGTGCTACTAAGATGTTTTGTGTACTGTTTACTTCATTTGCAGTCGGCACTGCATGATACCTTAGCTGCCGGACTTCTTAAGTCACTTACTTTGTATTTACAATGTGAAGGCTGCTTTCATTGGCCAATCAGCATGCAGGTTTCTCGTCTTTGACAAGATCTCATTTTATAATGTTAATTGACATACATTTTTTAAGTAAGAAATCTATAATTTTAATTTTGGTTATTGTTTATTATTGTTAAGTTACCTTTCCTGCAAAAATTAGATGTTTTACTACAGGTCGACAATGACAGAGCTAAAACTTAAGTATAGGTTACGGACATTTGAGGGTATGGTTTATTAGCATATGGAACACTTTTTATTTATATTTTAAATGTAAATAATATTTTACAGTCTGCAAATATATTGACATTTACAAGACCTCTTGATAGGAAACTATGTGGTGTTTAGTGAAGTCAGACTATTATGAATAGTTCCGCTTTTCCTTGCGTAGCCTTGCCTTACAATATATTTATGAAGATGTTTACAGTTTACTTGATGGTTTTAGAACTTGTTGTGTGATGCTTTGGTGTGTTTTCTGTACTGTTTACATGTTTTGCAGTAGCTGCTTCATGATACGTTAGCGGCTGGACTTTTTTGTTAGTTGCTTTGGATTTACAATGTGCACACTGGTTGGATTGGCCAATCAGCATGCACGTTTTTCGTTTCTGCTGAAATTGCATTGTATAATATACAGCATTCTTATTATTTGTCTTAATTTTCCATTATACAATGGGATTAAATGATAGTGGGACACTTTATCTGAGGTTTACAGAGTAATGGCTGAGGGAAGATAAGACTTAAACACAGGATGATGTTAGATTAAGAATGAAAATGATTTAACGGGAGTGAGCTACATAAAGAAAAAGGGGAAATTATTAACATTATAGATTTTGGTTTGGTAATGGCCGGCTTCTAGAACTTAAAGGGGAAGTTGTGATAAATAATATTTCCAAACCTAAGGTAATTTTGTTTAGTTTTATGAAAAGGTAGCTATAATCCAAAAGAAGATTTAGGTATTTAAAACAGATAATGATTGATTTAGGAAAGCAGAGATAGGAGAATTTATGAGGTAAACATAAAATACAATGATGTTCCTCCTCTCTCCTCAATAAATATTAAGTAAGCACATGAAACAAGCTTGATTCATAATGTTCATCTGAGACTTCTTCCATTCTTTCCAAACCACCAACCTTGGAACTCATCAGTATGCACATAACTAGGTTTATTTTTCACATGGTGTTTGGTAAGGATGGAGGGTGGAGGTCAGGTAGGAGAAGTTGAACTTATCCTATCGTGGTGACAGCAGGTGGAATTTTTTTGGTAAACAGGTATATGAGTAAATGGTGGAAAGGAATTAGAAGCCAGAATTGGAAACTGTATCAATGAGAGGACACTTTTCTTGGAAAACAAGATGGTTTAGGGCAAGAATGGCACCCCTAATCTGAAGAAGTGGTAGTACAGGGTGTAGGGATGTAGATAGAAATACACATAAGAGCTGATGGAAACTATGCAGCTATTAACCTGTAATATGCACAGCTTGATTAACCTGGTAAAGAAAGGTTGAATCATAAAAATGATTTAAAGAAAAGAGGTCAAAATTGCAATTTGAAAGAAGATGCATTTAAATAGGGAAGAATAAGATAAATTGATGAGAAGAGGATAAAAGGTGACAGCACAAGCCAGCTAAGAGGGGGATGAAGAGAACAGGGGGTGGTAATTTTGACAGACGGACAGCTACTACTAGTGGTAGGTGGGCTATTTGCAGATACTGTCAGGCTTCATAGATCAGGTATTTGCAGATATGGTTGGACATCTGGTGGGTTGGATATAGACCTATGGAGAAGAGCATTTGACGGTGTTAGCATTTGCTGAAGGAATATTAGTAGTAACAGGACTCTGGAGTATGATATTTGGTCTTTATGAAATAAGAGGTAGGTCCAGATAACATACCTGTGGAAGCATGGAGGTGTTTAGAAGAGATGGCAGTGGGGTTTTTAATCAGATTGTGTAACAAAATCTTGGAAGGTGAGAGGATGCCTGAGGAGTGGAGAAAAAGTGTATTGGTACCGATTTGTAAGAATAAGGGTGATATGTAGAGCTGCATACCTCTCAACCTGGAAACATCAAAAATCTGGACAAAGGCTCATAAAAATAGGTACAAATAGGTACACTGATTAATATAAAATGTGCATATATAATTATGTAACCCCGCCCACTCCATTGGAATTGTGGGATGCAGACTTTCAAACGCAGACTGAACAGACAACCAAAATATTGCCACAGAGTCCCCCTGCAGCCATTCCAATATTCCATTACTTGGCTACTTCGCCCTATTTACCATAAACACTAATGTGCATACTGCTTTACTTCTACAGTGATTATTCGGATTGCATTTAAAATTTTTACTTTACATTTTATAATGCAAACACAAATACATCTGCTAAACAAAGCAATACAGTCTCACAATGAAAATAGACTTAGCATTAAAACTTCTCTGCCCTTGAAACTCACATTCCTTGAAACAGCACTGAAACCCATATTCAAAGAAAATGCATCTGGCTAATGGCGGATAAAGATTACCTTTGGTCTGTTTTCAAATTATAGGCCCCTTGCACACAAAACAGGGATGTGTTCTTTGATAACACCTTCTTGACTGTTAAATTATATTCCTTATATAATAAAGCAACAGCACACTTGTTCGAGCACATTTTAAATTTTGAACATTTTTCCAGTAAGCAGTGAAACAAAATGCATGAACCAATAATGACAAAACTGCCCAAGTCACAACATTTCCACCATAAAAGTCTACTCAAACATCTACAATCCATGAGTATGAGTAAATATGCACAATCTCTGCAGAAATAAGTCATCTAAATAATTCCACATTAAAGAGATCTGTAACTAATGAAGAGGTTGTTGCAAGCAAACAGTTTTATATTTCAGTTTATCTACAAATAAAGCGCCTCTTCAACTTGCCCTTGAGGAATACATTGCCTATGCTATGTTACATTAAAAAAAAAAAAGTTAAGCTAGTAATATTGCAATAGGGAATGGAGTGGCATCATTTTCACTGCTGTGCTGACTTCTCAAAGCAACAGTACATGCAATCATTTGAAAAATGATTGTACCTATCATCCAGATATTATTCATTTAAGCTGAAGTATCTTCACACTGTGCAGTTAAATTCAGTATAGCAAAGTGCAGCAAATACAGCAAGCTACTAATATACTTATCTTACTGCTAGCAAAGAAAGTCGACCTTGGGACAAACTGTTCTGTGTGGATATATACTCAGTGAAACTCAGTTTTGCAAAGCAGACACAAAGATGCATTATGCTTCCAGACTCAGGCTGAAAACTGGCACTTTTGAATCATATAAGTTGAAAACAATGTTAAGAATTTCCCTTAAAATGGCTACAGATATTATTCTAGAAATGCACATTTTTCAGACTCAAACTGAGAACTGATACTTCTGTATTACATAAATCAGTGTGATAAGAATTTCCCTTAAATGCTAGATCATAATAGAAGTATGCAGTCAGCAGAACAAAACACTAAAAGTCTGCTAGAAGGAAACAGATTCAGCAGAATGAAAAACAATTTAAGCAAAAACATTCTAAAAGCAATGTAATCAAGCATATGTGGAGCGATTAACTTTGCATATTTCCCTTAAATTCAATACCGTATAGCCACTGTGAATACCACATCACTTCAATTTAATTTTATTTATTTAACATTTGTTTACCGCTAAAGTCTAACTTGGAACAAAATTCAACAAATCAAATTTTCAGCAGATGCCCAGGGAGAAATGTCTTTGTTATGTAGGAAGAAATCGGAGGAAACCCACACAAACGCAGGGAGGAATGGACATGCAGACTCCGCACAGAAGGCAGTGGTACTGGCACCCTAACCCTGAATCAAACCAGAGAACCTTACTGTGAGGCAACAATTGTAAATTGTGGCTGCACCACTGACTGCACCATGGTGCCAAACTGCAATTTGTTTTTCCTTGAGTGGATCAGCGTACGCCTATAAGATGACCTAACACTAAAACCAAGTAAGAAAACACTATGGACTGTTCATTTGTAAAATACTGCGATGCAGATGTTACAGCACTGACAGAATGGAAGACACCATTACCAATGTGCTACTAACTAAATGCAAATGTGATGGATTAAATACACTTTTTGCTTTCAAATTCAGTGCAATACAAGGGAATATGAATGCGAGCTGCACCTGCTGTAAACATAACTTAGTTTTACTCTTAGTGCCTTAGCAGCCAAAGCATAGAGGAAGTTATTTATTGTCTGCTTAGTACAACACAACACACATACATCACTAGCGAGCTGTTCAGATGCTGCTAGTTCTAAGCTAAAGTTAAGTATCTGTGAGTGTGACTGCTGCTGCCTACAGCTTACATATGTTACATTAATAATACACATTACACATTTGTTTTTAGTACATTAAAAACCAAATTGGCTAGAACGAACTACGAGTCGGTGCAGAGTTAATGAACCACTCGTCCATTCCACTCACTGTCTGCTTAGCTGGGTCGGTCCGTTAACAAAATTCACTGGTTCCTTACCTCATCTGGAGCCCATTAAATTCTGTGGGTAGTAGGTAGGTGCTGGGTGGACTGGAATTTAAAATTTTGCACAGACATCTTCCATTGCTGTATGAACAAAACAGCAATAACTGCTTCCAGCACTGAAAAGAAGACTTCTAAAATGAAATAACTGTTCCCGCCGCTTGCAGCCTTTGAACAGCCAAGCTGGAAATGTGTGCAGAGCTATTCCGATAGGTTGGTAGTGTTGATAGCGCTGACGTCATCGCAGACATGATGACATCAGCCAAAACAGCTTGAAAATGTAAAAATAATTGGAAAAAGTCAGAAATGATGGGGTGTCATTCGGGAATAGTGGCACCCCATCATTTGGACCCCAAAACTCGGTAGAAAACTAGGAATTCGGCATGGTTGGGAGGTATGCAGAGCTGTAGTAACTACAGAGGGATACAACTGATTAGCCACAGCATGAAGGTATAGGAAAGAGTAGTTGAAGCTAGGCTAAGAAGGGAGTTGATGATTAGCGTGCAACAGTATGGTTTCATGCCAAGAAAGATCACTACAGATGTGATGCTTGCTCTGAGGGTGTTGATTGAGAAGTATAGAGAAGGTCAGATGAAGTTGCATTGTGTCTTTGTGGACTTAGAGAAAGCATATGACAGGGTGCCTAGAGAGGAGTTAAGTTATTGTATGAGGAAGTCAGGAGTGGCAGAGAAGTATGTAGGAGTGGTACAGGATATATATGAGGGCAGTGTGACAGTGGTGAGTTGTGTGGTAGAAATGATGGATGCATCCAAGGTGGAGGTGGGATTACATCAAGGATCAGCTATGATCCATTTCTTATTTGCAATGGTGATGGACAGGTTGACAGACAAGATCAGACAGGAGTCTGCATGGACTATGATGTTTGTGGATAACATTGTGATTTGTAGTGAGAGTAGGGAACAGGTTGAGGAGACCCTGGAGAAGTAGAGATATGCTCTAGAGAGGAGAGGAATGAAGGTCAGCAGACTAAGACAGAATATGTGTGTGTGGTGTGAATTAGAGGGAGGATGGAGGAATGGTGAGGATGCAGGGAGTAGAGTTGATGAAGGTGGATGAGTTTAAATACTTAGGATTTACAGTTCAGAGTAATGGTGAGTGTGGAAGAGAGGTGAAAAAGAGAATGTAGGCAGAGTATAGTGGGTACAGAAGAGTGTCAGGAGTGATTTGTGACATAGATGGGTACCAATAAGAGTGAAAGGGAAGGTCTAGAAGATGGTAGTGAGACCAGTTATGTTATATGGGTTGGAGACAGTGGCACTGCTGAAAAGACAGGAGTCAGAGCTGGAGGTGGCAGATTTAAAGATGTTAAGATTAACATTGGGTGTGACGAGGACAGAAAGGATTAGAAATGAGTTTATTAGAGGATCAGCTCATCTTGGAGGGTTTGGAGACAAAGCCAGAGAGGAGAGACTGCATTGGTTTGAACATGTGCTGAGGAGGGATGCTGCGTATATTGGGAGAAGGATGCTAAGGATGGACCTGCCAGGTAAGAGGAAAAGAGGAAAGTCTAAGATATGGTTTATGGATGTGGTGAAAGAGGACATGAAGGTGACTGATGCAACAGAGCAAGATGCAGAGGACAGGAAGAAATGGAAACAGATGATCCGCTGTGGCGACCCCTAATGGGAGCACCCAAAAGAAAAAGAAGAAGATGAAATAAAAGGTAGGGGTAGGCTGTTTAGGTTGATAATGCCAGAAAAAAATCACAAAGGGACTATCATAAATGTTTGGATTAGTAGGGGATAGTGGGGGCAAGGAGTGCAGCCATACATGGGGAACGTGGTCTACAGATGATAAAATATTCGTAATGACAGAACATCCCTATTACTTTCAGATCATACATTTTTGATGCTCAGATTAGAAGTAACAGAGGTTTCTCAAAGAAAACTCATTGGAGATTTCTGGTCTATCATACGACAGATGACAGATTCACCCAATAGTTGCAGTAAATATTATAAAAGAAAGGGAGAGTTAGATTACCAGGTGTACTCACACCAAAAAATGGAGCCACCTGAAAAATCAGGTGAAGACAGAGGTGCAGAAGAGAATGCTAAGTGTTAAGTATGATAAGTATGAAGAGAAAGGGTAAGGCATGGAGACAAACATATAGGAAGAAATGAGGCAGCTCTAGCTAAAGTTGTGGGACATAACATTAGATAAAAAAGAGTGTTTGATATGGGGTAGGGAGGAGTAGCAGCACTAAAAGGATTATGGGATTTCAGCCAAGCAGGTAGCAATAAGGGAATTAAAGAATGCTAGCATACTGAAGGAGGTTAAGGTATTAGCATGCAGACTTAGACAAAAAAAAATGTAAGAAGGATAAGAAAACATGGTGCCAAGGGATTAAAGCAAGCGTTCGTTGAGTATTATCAAGTGCTATACAAAGGAGCAGTGCAATCCAAGGAAAGGAAGCAAGTTGTTTTAGATTTTTGTGGTTCCCTGAGAATTTGTAAGTTGACAGATCTTCAAAAAGATAGTCTACATGCATTGGTTATGGAAGAGGAGGTGAGGGAAGTCATGGCCAGAGAAATGAATGTCAAATATCCTGGCCAAGATGGAATACCTACTGAGGTCTGGAGAAAATAGGGGAATAGTTTGGTGAAGGGGATAGAGCTGTTAAACATAATAGTATTGATGGAGAGAAGAATAGCAGAGTTTTGGAGAAAGGCTATCATGGGTATCTTGCCTAAGGACAGGAAGGATGTAGTGAAGCTAGGATTAGATTGACTGAACACAATATTGAATCATGATTAAAAGATGTTCCTGGCAGTCTTGGCCTGTACAGTGACCCCCTGGCTTTGTATAAAGGAGACAGATCTTTGATAATAAATTGAGTATGCTATGATTATGCAAGATGCAGAATACAAAGAGATTGAAGAGTGGTGAAATAGGAAGGGAGCATCTCACTGCATGCTGAAAGTCAGTGGAGTAAACTGGGAGTATTTAGTTTTGGAGGTCATGGGCTTCTCACTGCGATGGGCACAGATGCTTATAGAGCTGTACAAGCATTCAGTAGCAAACCTGAAGCTGATGGGTGAATTAGTGAGTGGAATAAATTTATCACAGGAAATAAGACATGGCTGCCTACTGTAGCCTTTGCCTTTTGCATTATACTTAACCTGTGGTCTCAGCCATGAGAGAATCCTATATAAGGGGTATTTAAGGGGAAGTTAAATGAAGATAGCTCTATATGTAGATGATATACTCTCAGTGAGTACAACAGAGGAGGATATAGAGATTTTATTTTCTTTGCTTGAAACATTTCGCTATCTGTTTTGTCACAAAATCAATCAAAATAAAACAAAAGTGGTTGGGATCAACATCACGAAAAACTCAGGTTGGCTAGATAGATTCCAGGAGATGAGGATTATTTTCATTTTAAAATATAGTGATCTAGACAGACCATACATATAAGGATTCAAAGCGGAAGTCTTAGAAGGCAGTAATGCAAAATTTAAAGTAAAGTAGAAACTGTTGAGTCTGAAACTAGATCAGAAAGCATAGCTACTACAGTGGCATGTGGTTATACATATCCTTTGCCTGGTGCAAGCATTTTGCCACCTATCTATTAAACAGAATCCTGTGTATGTTTTCAGCCTAAATTAAATATTTTATATGGGGAGGTGATAAGCCAGGAATGAGTTGGGATAGGAGATGATATCAGTGTATAGAGGTGGGTCAGCAACTCCTAAAGTAAGACTGCATGCAAAGGCTATTTATCTATTTGTACATGCTGTTATGTGAAAAATTACAGTCCATGATGGAAGGACATGCTGCTAGAATTATTTCCTTGGCTACGTAGGGAGGAATTACTAGAAGTCATCTGATATAAAGGGGCTAGACCCTTGCAATCAACACTATTTTATGTTGTTAGATAGGAAATAAAAACAGTATTTTATTTGCATCAAATACTGATCTGGAGTCAAGTGATTCTGCCAAAAGGTGTTAGTCTGGGGGATAGATGAGATGGGTGGGGGGTTGGGGATTGCATGAAGGTGGTTAGGGATGAAGATAACATTTGCAATCAGTTAATTATAGGAGAGAGGATAAAGTGTGAGGAACTGACAGAGGAGAACAGGAGAACAGAGGCTATAGGATCTCCCTGTCAGGGCATGCCAGGCATTGAGATAGAGAGATGGTATGAATATGTGGTTTTAGGAAGTACAGGTAAACCAACCAGGTCTAATAGTTTGGATGTCACAGATGAGGAGGGAGGGATGGAGAGGAAGAGAGTGGGATTGTTTTCAAACAGTATACTATGATGCAAAGGAGGATATGTTTATGGTTACCAAGCTTGCAAGGGAAGAGAACATCATGCTAGAAATACATATTGATATAGTAACATGCAAAAATGTGTTGTTGATGCCTCAAAAAAGTTCAGATAATTTAGGATCATTGTGCAGAAGTATTTGCATCAATATTTTTGCATTCCTGAGAAAGGGTACATAGGATCTTTCAGTGGAAAGTGATTAATATTGGAGATGTGCTGCAGGGGATTTAGGATTCTGGACTCACACTTTTTAGAGTTGTCAGGGTTAGGAAGTTTTAAACAGCAACTGGATGACTTGTTGAAGGAGATAGATGATGGACTGTCACTTTTTAGGTGTAGGTGAAGGAGGCAACTCAGGCTCAGCAAGCAGAAAGTTGAGATAAAATATCCTTCTATCAGCAAAGAAGGTGATTATGAGGAAATGGGAATGGGGGGACAGCCTGTGTCTAGGAGGTAGAAAATCTGAGGAAGGAGCAGGAGGAATAGATATGGACCAGAGCCAAATATACATATCTTAAGTGATGGATCCCATGGCTGAAATACTTTGACAGAAAAGGGGGCGGAGACAAGCAAGGAGATTCATCAGTTGGGTGTGAGGCTTGAAATTTGACTGATGGGAGAGTTCACAGCAAGAACTCTCCCTTTGGTGAGACAAACTTTTGGTTAGCCTCTATATGCTTATTTAGTGTGTGGCTTAGAAAATAGAAGTGAGGGGGTTGCATGGTGCAATAGAAAATGTGGAATTGCTTGAAAATAAGATAAGTTATATAAATTGTTGGAGTATTTTGCTTTGTTGAGATTGTATTTACTTGTCTATTCTTACTGATCTCTCAGCATAATGGGGGGTAGGTTATTGCAACCTCTAGCATGGTTTATAAGTTACATATAGTAAGTGTAAACCTGAAAACTCATAATTATTTTCTATTATTTTTTTTATCACCTTTGTTGCTAGATTAGAATTTGTAGTTAATAATATAAAAGGGCAATGAGACTTAGGAGTACAATTTAGGACAGCATGACCATCCACGTCTAAAAATATAGGACTTGTACACTGCACCTACTGCTTAGTGTGGATAAATGTAACCTTGATCATTGTGTGCGTCTCCTGCATGAACTGTGTTGCATTGCTTTTGTGAAAGGTGTGGGGAAAAATATATTGTGATATCAAAATTGGAAGCGTTAGTATTGGGCTATAACCATTGTGAGAGTCAGTTTGGATTATAGTCAGACAAATATGAGAAAAGTCAGTAAAGTCTCTGAAGTTGTAATATTAAGTTTCAACATTTCATTTAAATATAGTTTGTTAGACACAAGTATTCTCTTTGTATAAGTCTAGAAATGCAGCCATATTAATGCAGGCCTTCATATTTTGCATACAGTTTCAGTGAATGCACTTCCAATCAGGGAAAATAACCTTAAGTCAAAAATACTGATATGAATAAAATATGCTAATAAAATGTCCAGTACATTGAGTACAAACAAATCTTGTTTTGATGGTACAAGGTTTGGAAAAAAAAGTTTAAAGAGGTGTGTAGAAATTTGCAGGGTTTTGGTATTATTAGGAGTTATTCCAGACATGTTTAATTAGTTTGGACTGATGTGCAGAAAGTTATTGTAGTGCAGTCCTCAGACGTTTGGTACAGACACCTGAGCATGAGTGCAGAAGTCAGGTCAAATATCCAGCTTTCCAGAATAATAATTATATTGATCAAGAGGAAAGGCATATAAGTGCAGAAGCTACAGACATAAGATTTGATTCATATATTGCTGAAATCTACCTCTACTGTACATAATAAAACATTCTTAACCAAACTACAGTGTATGCAGACTTTTATTCTAAAGGTACAAGAAGATTTGACACATAAAGGAGGGAATAGCACCTGTTCAGTACAGTTCTAGGTAATTAAAAGATGAAAGGTCACATTCAATAAAACCTACACTCAGTGCCCACTAGTCTACACTGTTTTGAGTGAACAAACAACACAGACATAACTCACACCTTCTTCCTCCTAATTTTAGTTTTCCTACTGATATTCTTGCAGCTTTAAATATTGACAGGGATTCATACAGGTTACTACAAAGTATAGAATACATGACTAGAAAGCTCAACAAATGTGCTAAGAATTTTATTGAATACATATTGTGTATGCTTAGTGTACACTTAGTGTAGGCTTTATTGCATCCGATCCAAAGACATTAATTCCAGTTTCTTTCAGTTATTTCCAGTTTGTTCCAGTATTGTACAGTCCTATCAATTCTTAGAAGTCACAGACTATATATTAAATAGTAAACTATGAGAATATTATAAATATTAAAGTATGACTTTTTCAGAATGGAAAGATAATTATTTGCTTGTGAACTTTTAGATAAGTCGTTAAAGACATTCTGCACGTTTTTTTCATGGTATTTTGTTTTTGCAAGCACAATGTACTGGCAGATAAAAAAGTACTGCCTTTATGATTAAGTGATTAGTACCATTGTCCAGTGCTACTTCTTAAAAATATTCTTGCTCTGTATAAGCTTTTTGAATTAATTACATTAATGTCAAAATTGTATGCTTTTAAATAAGTGGATTTTTTTGTAAGAAGGTGGAATTAACAGTTGAGCTAAACGTTCATTAGGTGATGGTTTGTGAATTTATGAAGATGGTATATATGTTTGAGTGTATGCCAGTGGGATATGGGGCAGATTCATTGAATTTGTATCTAGCAGCAAGATGTAATACATCAACGTGGCCATTACATCCTTAGTCTATTCATTACAACTTCAGCTGAGTTAAGAGAAGTGACAGCCTTTGTGGGGAGGAGGAGGGATTGTTCTGAAAGGACTTGATCATTGTTTTGACTTACCAGGGGCAATTTCTACAATTCATAGAGATTTTCTCCACCTAAGCTAATTGTCTAAAGTGGCTTAATGAAGTGGCATAACAGAAAGAATGTCAAATTTGGAGACAAGGTAAAGTGGCACAAATAAACACCTCATTATTGGCTAATTGCCATATCGCTGAATTGAATAGTATCTTCAAATAAGCCCCAACACATTCATTCTCACCCTTGGAAACACTCTCAGTGTTATCAGCAGACATGATCCAGCATACACATCCACACTTACACACACACACACACACACACACACACACACACACTTAGCATCTTATACCTACTTCCTGTAGTATGACCAATGAGACAGAGAGACAGACAACAATGCAATTACACAAACACACATCCATTCAGCAGCATAGATGCTCCTAGGCATGTATAAGCATGTCCACTTACATACACAGAGACACACATACAACCCTATGGCTCCACTATTCTTACCTGCAATTGCTACACCAGCATTGACTACTCCTGTATAAGTAAATGAGCAAATGTCATCAAAGCACAATATTAATTTTTCTCCTAGAGAAAAAAAATCCCTATAGTGTTAATCCAGAACAGCCACCATTTTGTGGGGACAAACATGGCTATTTAGCAATAACTGCTCCCTGTAAAGCAAGACAGCTCTCTGTTCTATAGCCTCCATTTGGGTAAAACATGGAGGAATAGTGATTTATGAATCAGAAAGGCTTATCATGATGCAAAAACCTTCTGAGGTAAGGCTTATGCATTGCAATAAGCCTTATGAAGCCTGCCCAGTATTTGATCATAATTGAACATCTCAGGTGTTGGCAGTCACAATGAGGCTATTCATGGTTGGTATAAAGGTAGTACATGAGCGTAAGTGATAAGCCTCAGCTGTAATTTGATTGAAGCTTGAGTCACATCATCTGCTTGTCAGGAATAATTTGTGCTTGAATGTGTGTATGTGTGTGTGTGCGTGTGTGCTCATATGTGTGTGTGGGGGGGATGGGTGTGTGTGTGTGTGTGTGTGTGTGTGTGTGTGTGTGTGTGTGTGTGTGTGTGTGTGTGCCTATGCCCGTCTGTTTGTGTCTTTGAGATAAAAACAATCATTACTGTTTTTTTGTGGATATTTATAAGACATTTTTCCCCCATCAAAGATGGTGTCTATATATTTTCACAAAGGGCAGATAATGTGTTTAACAGATGACATTCGAGTCTGTAATATTTTACCAAACTAATGTTAAAAATGCATATGCACAAGATTGTCATGTATTAGAAATAACATTCAAATGTATTTCTCTAAAGGAAAGATCTATTGTGCCACTAGATTGTTTTGATGCCCTTTCCTCAAATTTAGACCTACACAGTGACACACATTACATGACAATAACTTTGTGCAAATGCGCTTGTCTTTAAATTTGAAATCATCAACAAGGATACACACACATATGCACTTATGCACAAGCACACACACATGGATACATCACACACTGGTTATTAATTTACTTCGTTTTAAATCACCTTGTGCTCATACATCTTAAAGGTGCAGACATCTTTTATTTTTTGCCACCAAAGCCAACATTTTTGCCATATCCTGGCATACCATATTCCATTAATTTCCATTGCTTTTATTTCTTTTTACAACCTTTGTTTTTTATTGAGGCTGCTTATAAAATAGTCTCTTTTTTTACTACATTTTCATTCATTTTGCAAAGCTGCTATCATCTTTCTCTTTTCCCCATTCACCCACAAATAAAGCACACCTTCCTGCTATGACTGCAATATCTGAAGAATTCTTCAACTGTGAAAAGTAAGAGCAGTACAATCATGTGACAAGATGTCTCCAGAGTGAAGTGACATTCTTCAAGTTACTTTGTATGTAGTATGGCAGCAGAAATTGTACTCCTAGGTAGTTTCATTGGCCAACTTTGGATTTACCTCTGTTCTGAAGCCTTACAAAGATACTTTTAATCCTACATGCTTGACACAACTTCTACCTGTTCAAATCAGACCACTTGGTTTTCTTAAGTGTCTTTCATGTGGTGAGATTATAGTGAAAAAACTCAGCAAATGTAGACTTGTGTCATGTGAAGGCCACTTTGTTTTAGGGATAAAAATACTTGTACTGCTATGAGCAGATTACACTTTCACACCATTATACCGCTGGGTTTCTACTTTTACTCAGGATACTATGTGTCGGTTGATGCTTGCACAGTGGATGGAGACCACTTCATTTTTGAGAACATTCATCACCCAGCAAGATTGCTTTCATTCAATAGATGCTTCTAATACAGGTGAAACTGTCTAGCAAGCAATTGCTGTAATTTATGCTACACACAGAGTGCCAAAAACTTCATTGCTGACCACAAAAGCTGTACTGACATTCATTTCTGAATGCTGATAATGTACTGAAGACCAATCAGGACCCACAGCTTTCCCCTTCACCCAACCTTAGCTAAGTTACTGCTCCCCAAAATGTCAATCAAATTACTTTTTAATAAATTCTACAAGAACTTGAGGAGGACTTATTGTATAGTGATTAGTTTTTGGTTTGATCATTATGACTTGTGTAAGCTTTACAGTAAAGGACTATATAAACAATTAGAGTAAGCCAAACAGTGTAAGTAATGTCCCATTACCCATATTGTAAATTCATATTAAGTAGAGATAATCTGAGTGGAGGGTGACCAAAAGTACAGAGTGTTTTAACTTGTTAAAAGAAATTCCAGGCATAGATATGAAAAACAAACCCTTTATATTAGAAGTCAAGGAACACAGCAGTTTGTAAAGCGAGTCGGGACACGGCCTTCAATGAATACTGTCATCTAGC